>NC_044496.1:57521116-57603616 GCF_902362185.1 Chanos chanos | reverse complement strand
GGTTCGCTCTGTCTTCCTCTGCTTGTCTTTAATGCACATGTGTGCCTTTGGCCCCTTAAAGCACATGACAATGTCTCTCTCGTTTTTTTTGGGGGGGGGGGGGTTTTGGCACCTCACACGGGCCAACATAAAGTCTCCTCAGAGCTCACTCCACAACATACTGTAAAGAAAAAGGAAAAAAAAGAGAAAGCCCCGTCGAGACTGAGAGAGGTGTACGCGTGTAGAGGAGGAAATGACATCAGAGCCGTAGAGAACCACAGACTGCCCTCAGCCTTGGCGTTATCGTTCTGTGCCACCTGCCGATCTGTTGGGCCTGATCCACACTCCTGCTGCAGACGGCACAGGAAATGGGTCTGGCAGCCGCAGCAGGAGGAGGGGCACGTGCGCACGCACACACACACACACACACACACACACACACACACAGGGCCTGGGCAGAGGGGGGGGTGCAGCCCTGCTCTGTGCTGACATTGTCCTGGAAAACCCTCTCGGAGAGGAAGTGCTGGAGCGGAGCGCCGGGCCGCGGCAGACAGGCATGTGTGCGGCGGCTGGCCCTGGCGCTGGCGGAGCCTGGGCCCGGATACGGCGAGGCAGGTGGACGCTGTGGACAGAGGCTGTATTGAGAGGTGGACAGGCAGTGATTTAGGGCCTTCAGCTGGGCCCCGGCTGCACCCACATTGACCCCAACAGTACGTGAGGGGGGGGGGGCAATGCTGCACCACACGGCGTGAAAACAGGAACAGACAGAGATGTGTGGGAAAGGGTGAAAGGCACAACGGTGCCTAGGGGAGTCATCTCACACACACACACACACACACACACACACACTGCTGTGTTTTAACTAACAAACGGCTCATGAATGCAGTGGCCATGACATTGCCTGCCATATTCTGACAGTCATGGTTTTGACAGCTTTAGCATGTGCTAATCACCGTCCTTAGCGTGTGAAGACAGATGTTAAGGAGTCTGACAGGCTGCGTGTTGTCTCTGTCTCTCTCTCTCTCTCTTTCTCTCTGTCTCAGGAGACCTGTGTGAGGAGGTCATCGAACCCTGCCTACCCGGTTTTGACCCCTGCCAGCATGACTCCAAATGCATCCCGCTCACTAAAGGCTACAGGTGAGTGGATCCTCCAGTAGGAGCTCTCCGATGTGAAAGGTCGTAGTTCAAAGGAGAGGCCAGTGTAAATGGTTTAACAGACTCCAGATCAGGGTCACTCGGTGAAAGGGGCATTTTGGAAATGCATTATCAAAGCCCGAGTCTTCTCAGCACATTCAAACAACCATGTATTTCATAAAACAGATTTTTTTAAAGATTCATTTACAGTTTTTTAAGTTATCTGATATATTGGAATGGCCGGGTCATGCCCCAGTTCTCTTACATGGTTCCTTTAACCTTCTCCTTTTGCAACAAACAGCACATAAACACCATACAGAGCCTTCATCAGAATGACCATTTATCTTAATTAAGAGCGCAAGGTAACAGGGAGAGGAGGCTTTGAGGAGAATTGGAACAGTGCCCTGGTAGCCAGTTGCCTATTTTGACTCAAGCCTGGGTTCAACACATTTGATTGAGAAATGAGAAATTGTTTGATCTTGGGATTGTTGACTAGTTTAATGGACATTTGTAAGTTGTAATTTCTCTTTCTCATCATAAGCACTGAGAGAGAGCGAGAGAGAGAGAGAGAGAGAGAGAGAGAGAGAGAGAGTGTGTGCGTGCGTGCGTGCGTGTGGGCCCAGCTAGCTCAGTTGGCATGAGACTCTTACTCTCAGGGTCATGGGTTCGAGCCCCATGTTGGGTGTCACCTTGGTTCTTTATAAGGATGGAAGCGTGTGTTAAATTAATCAATGGAGAGCGTGTGCGTGGAGTAGAGTGTGGTGTCAGGTGTGTTCTGTGCTGTTTGTCCTCTCAGATGTGAGTGTTTACCCGGTTACGTGGGCCAGCACTGCGAGCAGGACTACAACGACTGCCTGGAGAACAAATGTCAGCACGGCGCCGAGTGTGTGGACGCCATCAATGGCTACACCTGTGTCTGCAAACAGGGATTCAGGTTAGAGACACACGCACACACGCACACAGTGCGGTTTAGAGACTGGTAAGTCTAACCTTACCAGAACTATAGCTACGAGATTTACAAAAGAACAGATGCCCTGTTCTTAATAATAGGTGTGGAAAAAGTAAGTGTTGGCAACATTTCCTCACTTAGGTGGTTTTCTCACATTTTCCTATCTTTGTTAGGACATATGGGTCTCAAAATACAGTTATACACACACACACACACACACACACAGAAAGAGAAAAATACATGCACAAAGAAAGAGATAAATACACACACACACACACACACACACACACACACATACACATGCACGCACGCATACACACGTGCGCTCTCACACACACACACACACACACACACACACACACACACACAGACAGAAGCACAGGGCAGCCTCACACTTACAGTGCTATAATTAGCCACATGGAGATTCATCTGGTGTGCTGGGCTCAGACGGCCCAGATGAGACGGTCCTGCACTGTGTAATAAAGAGCCATCTGTAGCTCCGCAGAGTCTGGGTGTGTGTGTGTGTGAGCGCGCATGTGCATGCATGCGTGCGTGTGTGCGTGTGTGAGTGTGTGTGTGTGTGTTTGAAGAGGAGAGGAAACTCACACACTCTCTGTCAGTGAGCAGCAGGCTGATTCTACACATCACTGTCTGTGAGATGCAGCCTGGTGTATCCCCCTAGCCATCAGTCAGATGTCTGTGTGTGTGTGTGAGTGTGTGTGTGTGTGTGTGTGTGTGTGTGTGTGTGTGTGTGAGTGTGTGTGTGTGTGTGTGTGTGTATCTGTGTGTGTGTGTGTGAGTGTGTGTGTGTGTGTGTGTGTGTGTGTGAGTGTGTGTGTGTGTGTGTGTGTGTGTGTGTGTGTGTGTGTGTGTGTGTGTGTGAGTCTGTGTGTGTGTGTGTGCTTGTGTGAGTGTGTGTGTGTGTGTGTGCTTGTGTGACTGTGTGTGTGTGTGTGTGTGTGTGTGTGTGTGTGTGTGAGTGTGTGTGTCTGTGTGTGTGTGTGCGTGTGTGTGTGTGTGTGTGTGTGTGTGTGTGTGTGTGTGTGTGAGTCTGTGTGTGTGTGTGTGAGTGTGTGTATGTCCTCCCAGCCATCAGTCAGATGAGGAATAGCTGCTCTCCAGACTGCAGGAGGACATAATTGCCTTCTGATGTTAGATTGCCATGTATCTTCTTCATCTGTTATGTACTGTGACCTGAATCTACTTCACAGACGGTTGTTTCAAAGTACGATTTTTTCGTCTTTACAGAAATAAAGAGCAAAGGCTGTTTAATAAAAGGACGGCTTCAGAAATTAGATCAAGCAGAAACTAATTAAAATGAATTTGAGCGTAATAGCTGCCCATGCAGATGTCTCATTTAAGCTCTCCATCTAAAACTGAAAAGATTAATTTTTGCTCTCTCTCTCTCTCTCTCTCTCTCTCTCTCTCTCTCTCTCTCTCTCTCTCTCTGTCTCCCTCTTTCTCTCTCTCTCCATACTTCCTCATGTTTCCCAGTGGTTTATTTTGCGAGAACCCTCCTCCCATGATCCTCCTGCAGACGAGTCCATGTGACCAATCAGATTGTCAGAACGGGGCTCAGTGTGTAGTGGTGGAGGGGGAGCCTGTGTGTCGGTGTCTGCCCGGTTTCTTCGGAAACAAGTGCCATAAAATGATCACGGTCCATTTCCTGGGGAAGGAGGCCTATGTGAAGCTGTCCAGTGCCAAAATCCGACCCTCCACTCACATATCTCTACAGGTATGACAACACGACCCCTCCCGAAATCTGTCCCTCCGTCTGTGAATGTGTCACAGCAGAACGTCTGCTATTCATGAAACAATCCAACCGCAAAGGACTAAACATCCAAATCGAGTTTCGACCAGTAAACCGTTTCTCGACCAACCATCTCCACGTCACCGCAGCCCATAGTCTGATAAACAAAAAAACCCTCCAGACTCTTCACGGCAACCTGAACCCAAAATATCCCCCTGACGACCCGACTGTTTAGACTGAACATGCATTTGCTCTCGATTCGAGGACCACACTGGTTTCTAGACACGTGTTCGCTGTCCCCGCTCTTCAGCTAAGATCTAACGTTTTCTCCTGCAACTTTACCAGAATGTTTAACATTAAAATAACGCAGCTCATGTTTGACAGGGGGGCAATCTTTGTCATAAACGTCTGCCGGCGGGCACTGCTCACCACGCGGGTTCGGTCAGAGCCCGCTCCGGCATACGCCTATTATTCCAGTGTCACTGTCTGTCCGGCGACATGAGTAATGGGTCCTCACAGGACATATACATAACGCTAATGGAAGCAGAGCTGGACTCTTATCAGTGCAATCAGGAGCCGTGCGTCACCGTCCAATCGGGTCTCTGCTACACGCGAGCCTGGTCTGAGAGAGGACGGGATGACGTTAATTAAAGGACGGAGAATTAAAAATAGAAGCCCGGTTCTTTATCTCTGCGCGGGGTATGAGAACGCGGGCGCTGAGTGTTACGTCTGTATGAGAACATCTGCAGACTTTCTCAGCTTTATTAAAGGTGATTCAGGACCTGCTAAACGTCTAACGCCACGGAGCTGCTAATAGTGAAAATTATTATTGCATATTACAGCTCTCGTGACGGTTCATTCAGACCAGGCAGTCACAGATTGAGGGTTTGAAGTGAGTAGGAACTCTCAGAGCTCCGGCTGTGTTTTGAAATGTTTTTGTGATTGATGACCAGCACTTGGATTTTTCTCTCTCTCAGTCCACCCCAATCACTCATCTGTCTCTGCCCCGGTCCCCGAGTCCGAGAGAAGTCCGCTGTGTCTCGTTTTAACAGGGAGAGCAGCTTACCCTCCCCGTACAGACCCAGTCTCCTCACGTCTCCTTATTCACGAAACACATGCTGGAAGATCTTAGTCCATAGGCAGCTCGTTTTCAAACATCTCAAAAACCTGATAACCATTCTGCTTCTGTGTTGTGTTTGTGTTGTGTTGTGTTGTGTTGTGTTGTGTTGTGTTGTGTTGTGTTGTGTTGCGTTGTGTTGTGTTGTGTTGTGTTGTGTTGTGTTGTGTCATCTCTCTCTCTCTCTCTCACTCTCTGTAGATGGCCACTGATAAGGACAATGGAATTCTGCTATATAAGGAGGATCATGACCCACTGGCATTGGAATTGTATCAGGGACACATTCGCTTGATATACGACATTGGCAAATACCCCCCCACCACGGTGTACAGGTTAGAATGCGCACACACACACACACACACACACACACACACACACACACAGACACACACACAGTCATATATAGAGCCAAGCTCTGTCCAGATTCCAATAATGTCTTTGACATGAAGCACATTGCTCTGTCATGTGGAGTTAATCCAGGACAAGCTCACAGACTCACTTGTTTAAAAGAGTTTGGCTTTTCAAAGGGGACCCCCCGCACCCAGTTCACAACAGCTCAGAGCAAAACACACGATGTGGCAAACTCTTTTACCCCTCATCCAAGGGATGGCTAATCTCCCTAAAACCGTAGCACGCCATAAAACCACTGAAACCAGTTTACATTACCTACGTGTGTGTGTGTGTGTGTGTGTGTGTGTGTGTGTGTGCCTTAGGCTAAGACTCAAACACTTCCCACATGCTCTGCAGCCCTCTGTAGAGCCCCCACAAACGCTCTGAACCAGCTCCACTCTCCTGCCACAGGTCACAGTGGCCATGCTGTCTCTTGATCCGGTCTGTCTGTCTGTGTGTGTGTGTGTGTGTGTGTGTGTGTGTGTGCTGGGGGAGAGAGAGCTCAGTGTGAAAGTTCTCTGGGTGTTCCAGAGTCTTTTGATTCACAAAACACCGGTTCCCATCCTCCTCCAGTCAGACCTTTGCAGACAGCCTGAACACCAACCTGGACACCAGCCTGAACACCAATCTGGACTCTGGTTGTGGCGTACGGCAGCCCGACACAGATGAGGGAGAAGAGCTGTGTCACACACTGGTGTGTTAGGGGCTCTGGGCTCTGTCTGGTGTGTTAAGGGCTCTGGGCTCTGTCTGGTGTGTTAAGGGCTCTGTCTGGTGTGTCAGGGGCTCTGTCTGGTGTGTTAGGAGCTCTGTCTGGTGTGTTAGGGGCTCTGTCTGGTGTGTTAAGTGCTCTGTCTAGTGTGTTAAGAGCTCTGTCTGGTGTGTTAGGACCTCTGAGTGCCACCTGATGAAAGGCGCAGACAGGAGCAGACAGGAGCAGATAGGAGCAGACAGGAGTGGGGTTCACAGAGCCGGCCAGATGAGTTTCGTATTGATCTAGACTCTGTCTTTCCATCTCACTGCAAAAGGAGAGTCTTAAACTTCTGCCAAAGGCAAGAGGCTAATCGATCGCTCTGTCATAGGGCTACAGTGCAGAACAATAACATTTCATCCAAAGATTCCATTTTCTGTGTGTGCGTGCGTGTGTGTGTGCGTGCGTGTGTGTGTGTGCGTGTGTGTGTGCATGTGTGTGTGCATGTGTGTGTGTGCATGTGTGTGTGTGTGTGTGCGCGTGTGTGTGTGCGTGTGTGTGTGCGTGTGTGCGCGTGTGTGTGTGTGTGTGTGTGCGTGCGTGTGTGTGTAGTAGTAGTTTAGACATTATCACGGCTGGTATTCTAACGTTCTCACAACATTTTTTGTCTGACCTCCTCTCTTTATACACACTGTTAACACACACTTATAAATATTTGTCTCTGTAAAGAAACAGATTTTTCCTCTCTACATTTGCACCACATTCTCCTTCTGAATGAAAAAAGAAAAAAAAAAAAGAAAGAGAGAACATCTCCGCTGGCATAACCCTTTGCCTGGAGCTATAATTTGAGATCAATCTTCACAAACTTTTTTTTTCCATACTGTTGGACGGTTTCTTGATTTCTTCAAATCCTGCTTTGATGTATCACAGCAGAGTCTCTTTGCTGTGGATATACACCCCCCCCCCCCCACCCCCTTTTATTTTTGGAGACTGTGACGTTCTGGCATGCGGCTTTGGAGATGTCCCTGCGCACTGTTGAACTCTGGTTAGATGTTTGAGATATTCTCTGACGGAGGTGAGTGAGAGAGCACGGAGCAGAACTTTTCCTCTTGTCTCTCTCCATTACTCTGATCAGGCCCATGACGCCGCACAGAACAGCCCAGATCAGAACAGCCCAGTTCAGAACAGCCCAGTTCAGAACAGCCCAGATCAGAACAGCCCAGCTCCGAACAGCCCAGTTCAGAACAGCCCAGATCAGAGCAGCCCAGTTCAGAACAGCCCAGTTCAGAACAGCCCAGATCAGAGCAGCCCAGATCAGAACAGCCCAGATCTGGCCAGTCCGATCCTCAGGTCTGCACATTGGTTTAGTGCTAACTGTGTGGAACAGGAGCTGACAAGGCTCAACCAAAAGCCTGCTGTTTGACTCTTACCCCGCCCCATCCTGCCCCGTGAGGCACGGACGTGTGTGAACTGCCTCGCCCGCTCCTGTCGGCTGCGTCCTCTCTGGCTGTGGAGCGGGACTCTCTGAAGGAGCAGTGACTGTGCTCTATGTGCTCCTCAGCTCCGTATGGTTCACTGACACTCAGTGGGGACGCGGTTTTACACGGGACGGGCTTGAATTATGAAGTCAGTTTGGGGGGGTGGGGGGGGTCTCTTGTCACTACTGTCACATGAGGCAGAGAAAGAGAGAGAGAGAGAGAGAGAGACAGAGAGAGGGGGGGGAGAGAGAGAGAGAGAGGGAGAGAGAGACGATGGGGTGAGAAGAGGAAATGACGGAAAAAGAAAAAAAAACTGATAAAGAAACAAGGGAAGTATTCCTGTGGAAAAATAAAAAATAAACGACAAAAAAAGAAAGACAGATAAGGCCCTGGAGAGGGACAACACAGTAAAGACCTGATGGAGAATAAAGGACTCTCACCTCTGCAGAGCAATCCTGCCTTCTCAGAGGGAAAGAAAGAAAAGACAGAGATGCATGCTACACGCGAGAGAGAGGGAGAGAGAGAGAGAGAGAGAGAGAGAGAGAAGAACAGAGGCAAGTCTTTTTACTAGCACTAATGTCTCATTAACATAAGATGAATGCTCAGGTCTGTATGGCTTGTTAATACTCTGCCCTTTCTCAAATGCCATGCTAATCTCTGTATTAGCTGAAGCAGCGGCGTGGGAGGTGATTCAGGGGAACAGCGGTTTGTTGAGACGTCACAGGAAATTGAAGGAGAATGTCAGAGCTGGTGCCCTGCCTTTCTACCACCACCACCACTCTGCTCTGCTCCCAGTCAGCCCAGAGTTCCCATCATTGTGCACCACACCCAAAGCCCACTCAGCAAACAGCTAGGGTTTGTCACGTCAGTTTCGTTTAAAGAAACACACACGCAGGCCCAGGTGAAGGGGGGGTCAGGGTTGGCCTGTGGTTTTCTTTTTTTTTTTTCCTTCCCTCTTTCTTCTGAGAGTTGTTTTCCTTTCTATTGCTAAGCAATAACTCTCCAAAAAAAGAAAAAGGGGGAAAGGGGGCAGGTTGAAGGAAAATAAGAGGGGTTTTTTTTTTTTCGTTGTTTTTTGTTTTTTTTTTTTCTGGAGGTTGAGGGATGAGACGGTGCCAAGAGAAGCCATGCCCGAGGAGAGAGGGCTGTTGGCAGATGTGGGTGAGGTTGGTTCTGGGCACAGAGATGATGTCTGGGAGCAGAAGACAGGTGCTGACAGACACTCTCTGTCACTGTGCCCAAAGTCTCTGGGGCCCTGTGGCCACTCCACCCCTGTGTGACGGAGAGGTCAGTGGGTCGACTTTTTTGGGCACTGGCGCTCGCTCTGCCCTCTAAAAGGAGGACATGTGACATGAGACCTTTGCGGTGGGTGCACCCCGCTTTGCCAAGTCAACTCCTCTGAAGGACACCGCTGCAGTTTGGATCCCAGAAAGCGGATCGCGGCGCTGGTTTGGAGCGCGGGCCCGCTGTGGGTCTGATACGCTCAGCCCTCCTCCCTGCGTCTCCGAGCACTAAACAATCCTGTAGTTTTGCCAAGCGCTTTCCAAAGAGGCGTTATTGAGGTTACATCTGGAAGTCCGTTATGGCAACAGGGCTGCCTGCCTAACATCAGTTTAAATTGGTTCGCTGGGGCTGCGCTGTAAGCGAATGATAGTGCTGGGGTAATTGAATTTGGAAATGTAAATACGCCTGCAGGTTCGCCGATCTAGATAACGTTGCCGAGATGAAGGCACCGGTAATTGTTCCTAACTCTGTGTATGTGTCGCTCATGGTGTGGTTTGCTGTGGGAAAAACAGAGTATTTTATTTTCGGCCGACAGGAAATTGACTCCCCCCACACCCCAACCCCACCCCCCCACCCCCACCCCCTCGGTGCGCGTGGGACACGAGGCTCCTGAAACCTGCGACGAGTCTCTGTTTGTTTTTATTGAGCTCTGAAACGGGCAGCTCCAAGCTAATACGCAGGCTAGCAAGACATCAAAGACGCTTGTCACCCCACACGCACACACACACACACACACACACACTCTCCCTCCACCCCCCTGCCACCCTTTAAAAAAATATCACAGCCTCTGGAAAATTTCTGCCTGTCAAAGTACAGACCAAAAAGGCCAATATTGGCAGGAGCTGCCAGTTTTGACGAGACACCTTGAGGCATAAATGATCTCTGCTGCCCCTCAGTGGTGACCTGGTGTCAGAGCATGTGCTGAAGCACCGTGGGACAGCCACTGTTTGCCTTACAGCTATCTTGACCCATCGAAAGGGTTAGAATCACAATGAAGGTGTCTTTCATTCTTAAAAATATCGATACGTGTCTGTTATTATTTTCTCTCATAAATGCTGTAACCTTTTCCCCCTTTTTCCCCGAAAAGACACCCCCTCTTTCCCTCCCCAACTCGGATGTGGGCTTCAGGCAGCCTCTAATGAAAGACAGCTGTCAAAGCCAGAGACATTGGATGAAAATGTCATTAAATTGCAATAAAGTCGGACTTCCACGGTGGTATTTCTGTATCAAATGGTCGGCCCGGCAGACGTTTGGGGGTCTTGCAAACAGACCGTTATGTTGGTTGCAAAAAGCCTGTTTTGAAATAGGAATTGAATTACTGGCCCATAATGCAAACCACACATGCGTCTGTGTTGGGTCTTTGTTTTCGCCAAGACCTCGCTGAAACCGCGGCCAAGAGCTGAGCTGTGTACCCGACGACACGGGATCTGCTCGCGTACCTGTAAGCTCAGCACTTTGGCAAACGGAAAACGTCTGTGGAAGCCAGCCTCAGTACGACTCGGGTGACCGCAAATCAAGCTGCCAGTACGTTATAATGCTAACCTGTTAGCACCACTTTCGGTAGTTGATGGGTTTTGTCGGTTTTGGCTCCGTGTGTGTGTGTGTGTGTGTGTTTTGCGTGTTGGACAGAGTTTTGACCAGAAAGGATCAGTAGCAGTGAGAGGGAGAGAGGGAGATGTAAGTCCAAACGGGTGAGAATCAATATTTCCCCCAGAGACAGCGGGCTGCTTTGCACCATTCACACCCCATTCACGTTGGCTGTTAATTCGATTATCAAGTGACTTGATCTTTCAGTGTTTCCTTCATATTTATTCACGGGATTTTGACACTTATGACAGGGAGTTGTTTTTGGACCTTTTCTTGAACTCTCATCTGAACCACACTGAAAAAGAGTAGCTTACTTACTTGTTCTGTGTTATTTCTCTCTCTCTCTCTCTCTCTCTCTCTCTCTTTTCCTGAGTCAAAGACAAAAAGAGTTTTTGTTTTGTGCACAGAAGTCAGAAGCAGAGTGTATGGAGAGCAAGCCACACTCCACTTCACCTCCCATTCTCCCTGAACTCCCCCCTCTCTCTCTCTCTCTCTCTCTCTCTCCCTCTCTCTCCCTCTCTCTCTCTCTCTCTCCCTCCCTCTCTCTTTCTCTCTCTGTCTCTCTCTCTCTCACTCTCTCTCCCTCCCTCTCTCTCTCTCTCTGTCTCTCTCTCTGCCTCTCTCTCTCTCTCTCTCCCTCCCTCTCTGCCTCTCTCTCTCTCTCTCTCTCTCTCTCTCTCCCTCTCTCTCTCTCTCACTCTCTCTCCCTCTCTTTCTCTCTCTCTCTCTCTCTCTCTCTCTGTCTCTCTCTCTCTGCCTCTCTCTCTCTCTCTCTCTCACTCTCTGAAAACCTCACTGCCAAACCACTGTCTCTTGCTGTCTGTGGCCGAGTCGTAATCTCGACAGCAGAGGACATGACGTTCCACACGTTGACCCAACCTCTTACCTGCTCTCTCACAGGGTCGTGACCCCAAACACTGACTCACACTCTCCCGCAGATGACAAACAATCGCCCGGCCCAGCGCTGGAGCCAAAATCGGAACGGGCTGTTCTGGGCTCAGCAGTGTGGGAACCGGAGCAGGAGCAGGCCCTTTATAACAGCAGACGGGAACCAACCCAAATCGTTTCAACCACCAAGCCATCCAGAGAGCGTTGTCATACTCCGTTAGTTTGCAGCGTCAGCGTGCTTTGGTTTAAACATGAGTCTGAGGAGAGGAAGGGGTCTCCTGAACTGACCCAGACCGTAGAGCTGTTGCGTTTGGGGGGGGCCGGGCCGGGCCGGGCCGAGGGAGGTTTGGGATGTGGGCCATGTCGGGGTCTCTCCGGGGGCCTTTCTACACATGTCAGGGCTCAAACTAGCGCGACAACTCAGCCTCGCGGCCAAAAAAAGCTGTTCTCTGCCTGCCCCCCCTCGTCAGAGCCAAACAAAAGCTAAAGCTCACCTGACACAGAATAAGTCAGGAACTGCAGAGTTGGTAATAAGCCTCTCATTTCTGCAGCCTCAGAATGAAAGCGCATACATCATACAGCCAAAGGGCAACACAGCAGTGAGACAGAAATAAACCAGCTCCACTGGACAGTGATATTAACAACCTGTTCTCTCCCTCTTCCCCTCTTTTCTTTGTAATTAAAATGAATTTCCATGTAATAACTCTGGGTCCCTCAGTCAAACCCTCAAACTAAAATGGATGAGATTTATTTTTGTAAAAATTGCTGAGATTAATTCAGTTTTGGGGTCTCGCTCTCTCTCTCTCTCTCTCTGTCAGTGTGGAGTCTGTAAATGACGGACGCTTCCACACAGTGGAGCTGCTGATTCAGAACCACACTCTGAGTCTGGTGGTGGATAAAGAAGCCCCCAAGAGTCTGGGCAAACTGCCACGCCAGCCCTCCATGGACCACAACACCCAGCTCTACATCGGGGGTGAGACACTATGTTTTTGCATACACACACGTACACACAGACACACAAACACACACACATACAAACACGTGCACACACACACACACACGCACACACACACACACACCACACACATACACACAGACTGACAAAGACAACATTAGACCATGGTCACACACACAATCTGTATTCACACACTATGTTGCTCAGAGCTCAGAGCTCATCCTGCGCATTCGTCATCCATAACGTGTGTGTGTGTGTGTGTGTGTGTGTGCGCGTGTGCATGTGTCTGTGTGCGCATGTGTGTGTGTGTGTGTGTGTGTGTGTGTGCGCGCGTGTGCATGTGTCTGTGTGCGCATGTGTTTGATTGACAGGAGTGCCAGCCCTGATCGGTGCTGCTGGTCTGCGGCCAGGTCCAGACCGCCCCTCCCAGTCCTTTAATGGCTGTATTCATAACGTGAGGATAAACGGGGAGATGCAGGATTTAGGAGGCGTCCGAAGCGGGGCAGAGGGCATCCTGCCCGGGTGCCACTCCTGCAGCGTCTGTGCCCAGGGCACGTGTCGTCAGCGAGGAGAAGCGGGCGTGACCTGCGAGTGCACAGCCAATCAGAATGGCCCACTGTGTGAGCAGAAGACTTCACCAAGTCCCTGCCAGACCAGCAGGTACAGGGTCCAACCCATTGCCTGAGAATAGGGTTCTGAAAAACAGTATACAGAATGTTAGAAAATGTATACATTATTTTTGTGTGTGTGTGTGTGTGTGTCTGTGTGTAACATAATTGAAAACTGTTCAACGGGCTCCATACTTTGCTCCATTTCATGCAGAGTGTTCTGCTCAGATAAGAAACAGCAGACATTTACTGCCAGTTATCACACTGAGAAATAATGCAGTGAAAAATACATGTATATATGTATTGAGTGTTTACATAGGTTCAATTCCCTTAGGCTCTTAAGCAAGCACTAGGACATTGGACACTGCCAATCAGGAAACAGATGTCTTTGAGCCCATTTTAGACGTAGTGTTGACTGTGTCTCTCCGCTCTCCAGGTGTGTCCACGGTCTCTGCGTACCCAAAGGCTCGTCCTACAGCTGTCAGTGCGCGGAGGGTTACTCTGGAACGTACTGTGACCGGAGGGAGGAGCCCGCGGCGTGTAAAGGTCACACGTGTGTGCACGGCGAGTGCCGGGTGACGGAGAGCGGTGAACCCGCGTGTCACTGCCAGCCTGGGTACTCAGGCCCTACCTGTGCCACAGGTGAGACACAGGCGTCTGTGGCTTCCCCGTCAGTTCTGTCTGTTACCGCCGAAAAAGTGACAGGTTCAGACAAAAACAAAGACTGCACGAGTCACAAACCAGTCGTTTAAATGAGTGACTTGAAAGGGCCCTTCTTTTATCAGCATGTGCCTGCCCTTTGGGGGACTATGAGTAGGAGCTAAGGGTTTGTATTAAATTTGTGTTGAAGCCCCAGCCTGTTAGCTCTGTCTCTACCTTCACTCTCTTACCTCCTTCATCTTTTCTTGCATTTGTATCGGGTCTAATACTGAACTTAGCAGTGGCACTTATACCACAGACATGACTGCATGCTTGGTTTATCTTCTGCCTGTCTTGGAAGTCACTTTGGATAAAAGCATCTGCTAAATGAATAAACGGGAATGGGAATGGAAAACCGTGACATGTAACGCTCTCCTCACTGACTCCGCAGAGCTGACCTGTCAGGGGGAGATGATCAGAGAGCTGCTGAAACGTCACCTGGGACACAAGACGTGCACCTCCACCAGTAAGATACCTCGCGTCGAATGCCCCCGCGCCTGCCACGCTGGCCTCTGCTGCGCACCCACCAAGAGCCGGAGACGGAAAGTCAGCTTCAAATGCTCCGACGGCTCCACGTTCTCCGAGGAGATGGAGACCACCGTGGAGTGCGGCTGCGTAAAGTGTCCGTTATAATAAACCCCGCCCCCCCCCCCCAGCCTGCCCCACCCCACACAAAAGGAAACAGAAGGGACTGTTTGCCTAATAAGGGCAAAAGAAAATATATTGTAAAATAAAAAAAACAAAAACAAATAAAACCTATTTTTATTATGGGATTTTTTTCTAAAGAAAAGAAAAGAGACTCTGAATTGTTTTTATTATGTTGGTTATTTGTGTCATATGAAAAGTTATTTTGTATGTTAAAACAAACAACAGATTAACATTCCTGAAAATATATGAATTTATATATATATATGTATAAATCTATATAAATATACAACCTAATCTAATGATTAATTTTGTTTGCGTATTGCATGTGTATGTATGTGTTCAGAGGGGACATTTTAGGACACTCTGAGCCCAGAGGTGAGAGCAGTGCCAAATCGTGCCCATTTTTCCATGCGCGGGAAAAGTTTGCCAACACACGGAGAGGACGGCAGCCATGTTGTGTCACAATGGCTGACAGGACACTGCTTCTCCCCTCATGTGCTGCGGAAGAGACTTCAGAGAACAGATATCGACTATGCGCGGATTTGAACTCAAATCCATACTACTCGGACGAGTTTATATATTTTTTTGTTTGTTTTGTTTTTTTGCCGTTCCCGTTGTCAAACAGAAAAGGAGAACATTAGTCAGTATGGCTTTGGTTTGATTTCTTTCAGCTGCTGGTTCACATATATTTCTCTGTATTTCTTGCATGAATGCATGAGATCATTGTAAAGTTGAATGTGAAACTCTCAACAGAACGTTGTCAGACAGCGAACCCTGGTCCACCTCTCTCTGCCCGGGTAACCAAGAGCGACACGTCGAAGACATCATTCTCACTCGTTTCATCACACGGAGTTTAACGGTCACGACTCCTATGGAAAAGAACTTCGTAGCAACCGTCCCTTACTAATGCTATTAAACACAAATGTATTATGCCCGTATATTTTTGTACTATTAATCGTAAATCAGTTGTTTATTATTGCGGTGCGACAGTAATGTAAAAGTAACGAGACTGGACCCGCGATCGGCGTGTCATGTGTTTTGAGTCCCAATAGGCCTAAACAGGGAAAATGTACTAACCGCGAGAAAATCTGCGAAAGGCTCTCTGCCGCTGCCAACATGCCCTTGAGCAATGATGCCACATTGTATCAGTCGGACGGTCTTTTTGTTGGACCTGTAAGGCAGAACATCTCTCTCCGCATACACAGTGACAGCCAGGAGGCGGAAGACTAACTTCTGCTGAAATTATTGTGGACAATAAAGATTGTATTACTTTGCCTATGTTCTCACCCCAACATACAACAGTTTATGATAAAGAAGGTCATACAATACTAGAATTCCTGTGAGCTCTCTCAGATTTCTTTAGCCAATCATTACTGAGATAATAAATAATTAACTGCAGAAATGACAGGTATTTTTTGTTCCATGTCCTGTCTGACCATGTAAATAAGGTTGTCAGATGCATCATTTTAACACTTGTGAAAATTACTTGTAAGGTGGCACTAATGAGTTTTTTTTTGTTTTATTTTTGTTTTGTTTTTTTCGTTTTTAGTTTTCTGTAGTGTCTCGTAAAATATGAACTTCAGGGTGATGAGTACCTACTTACGATGAATGTTGAATTAAACTTCAGTGAGACGTCATTATTTAGTAACCCTGTGGTCATTACTCTTCAAAGTTTTGTCCTAAAAGATGCGATCTTAATTTTGGGTGGGGGAGGGGGGTCAGGGAATCTAGACGTCAATAAGGGTTGTTTTACGTAGTAACCTATATGTTACTGTGTAAATGTGTTTGCGTCAAAACAGATTTAAACAGTAACGTGTTTGCGTCAAAACACACCACATTTAGTACTGGGCGATAGCTTCATTTTCTCCTGAATCCTCCGTATCTACTGTTTATAGCCTGGTCGTGATAAACATGTCGATTTTAAACATCAAACGCTGACTGCTTCCGTTTAGTTATCAAACCAATCTCGGTTTAACGATTAGCGCGCTCTAATTAATGGGATTGTGCTCTAGGTGGAAAAGAGGGCACATACTCATATCGATTACTGATGAAAGATTATTACTGTTTTTCAGAAGTCAATCACACTTTTACGGCCCGGAGCGGACAATCAGAGCCCAAATACTCACATGCAGGTCACACCGAAGAACTGACTACGCCAATTAACTGACGTCATTATTGAGTCAAACTAGGAGGTCACGTATGGTCCTAAATGAACCTATTATAAGTCACTTAGCGTAAATGCATTGGGACATGATTCATATTTCACTATGTATTTTACAGTTCCTGTTTAAGAGTCATTATTCATAAACGAGAGTAGCCTAATTAGACGTAGCCACTTCAGCGGAAGCCAGGCAGTGCGCTTGTCTTCCACTAGATGGAGCAATTCACCAGTTTTGCAGTGCGACCCTCATTGCGCCTTCAGCTCAATGGCACCGAGTTGACCGTTTTATAGGTGGATGGGCATGGCTGGAAGCAAGAAAGGCAAAGTTACCAGTATACCAGGAAAAGCAGATCATTACGTTACTGGAGATCGAAGTATCGCTCTGGTCCTGTCACTACAGCATAGCCAAAACCTTACGTGCAACCTGTGCTTAGCACCATAAGTGGCAAACTTGGATCGAGCAGCAGTTTTAAAATCTGTAATGTAACTCGACATGTGATAGGATAAAATAACATAATGTGCACATCAGTTCTATTGTAACACGTTTTTGCGTAATGTATAGTTTTTTTTATATAGTTTTCATAAATACAAAGGTTTCTGACAAAATTTATGGAAGGAGCGAATTAAGAATTTGAAGGACATTATGGTTCGCTAATTTAAATAATCAGGTTAGATTGTTAATCCACCGGAAAAGAGAGATTAAATTCAATTCATTTGGAGAAGCAAAGACATTGCTACAGATTAGCCAGTATAAATAATACAAAAATAATACCCAGCTCTAACGGAGGATTGCAGTAATCTACATTTTGCTTGTTAATGAAGGGAGCTAATCTGTGTAGAAATCTTGGCCCAGAGAGATTTCATGTTTACTAAGGAAAAGGATCTCAGTCTCTTTGCAAATCCTTTCCAGTCCTTGATCATCACGCTCGCGACATGTCTAAACTCGGAGGTTCTCCTTTTCCCTAAGGGCCAAACGGGAAATGGAATAACTGCCAGGGCACGTCAGGTAATCGAAGAACTGTTTATCATTCCTCAACATCAACCAAACATTGCAGTGAAGGTAACATTTTCCTGTCAGTGAAAATTGGGTGTACAAATTGAGGACGTTATAACAACCAGACAGCCTTAAGGGAATGACAGAGAATCTATGCATATAAGTATATAAAATATTCTCTTTTCCGGGGTTGATGTAGCCTATGTCTGCCTCTGTGGAATCAATTTGGGAATGCTATAAAGCTTCGGTCTCTGTGGGAATGTTCGCGAGCGCTTGCTGTGGCGGAGAGGAGGCTCTTGATAAGATTGGATGTGATGGTGAATTATCGCGTTGACATAGTGTTTGACACCGTGTGAAAACAAGTTCACACCACACAGCTGCTGGCAATCACACGCAGTTACAGGACAGATGGTGTCCAACTGGCCAAGCGGATACCTGCCAAAACGTTTCACAATATGTCAAACCCGTCACATTTGAAACAAAATTTCACTTTTCATGTCATATTAACAAAGTAAGGAGACATAAACTGAATACTGCGCTGCTGTTTCCTCAACTGAAGAAAAACAATTAGTTTTGTATGTGTGTGTATGTGTGTGTGTTTGCGTGTGTGTGTATGTGTGTGTGTATAATAAGGCTGAGGAAAGAGGTAGCATTATAGAGACCCCGTTGGCTTTACTTGCATTCAGTAGACAAGCAGACTGCTGCTTTTTGCTTCTCACAGTAAATTTCCTGTTTTGCCCCCGTCTTTGCTCTGTCTTTCCACGAAAGACTGTGACCCACTACTTTCAGATTAGAATGGCTCATTTATTCGTCTTCCTCTGTTTATCAGAGATTTCAGAAAAACGGTACACACATAGCTTTTTTCCTTCTGAACTTTATCGTCGAGATGTAACATTTGTTTGGATTCCCTTATTGCACTAGAAAGCCCGGATACTGAGAAGCGTTCGGTTCAGACCAAACAAGGCACCGCTGTTCTTTCCTGCCTCGGCTCAGTTTGGTCCTGATGCATGTTTCTGGCCCTCAAGCATAAACAAGGTTTAAGATTTAAATGATAAGAAAAGTGAGGGATGTCGAAATGAGAGATAATCAGCGACTGAACCCAACATCACCCCTTTCGAGAGACTTAACGTTTTATACCCTGAAACTAAATTTAGCAATAAACATGGAGCTGGTGTGTGTGTGTGTTTGCACATTTGTGTTTGTATGTGAGTATGTATGTGTGTGTGTGTGTGTGTGTGTTTGTATGTGAGTATGTATGTGTGTGTGTGCATGCATTTGTGTTTGTGCACGTGTGTGTATACATGTGCATGTGCAGGCATTTGTGTGTGTGCACATGCATGTGTGTGTTTACATGTGCGTGTGCATGTGCATATGTGTGCATGCATGTGTGGACACTGGGACCAGCATCGCTGCTGCTTCTCCACAGGTTTGTAGACAGCTGGGCACTTTCCAGATGGATGGATCCCTTCATGTGTGGAAAAGAGAGAGAGAGAGAGAGAGAGAGAGCAAACTCTCCCATACTGGACTGCCTTCTCCCTCTTCCTCCCACGTCCACCTGGGTTTGCACCCTGCCTGCATTTCTGACACCCAGAGAAAAACAGGAGTCATCTTATAAGAACATCCACCTTCCAAACACCAGCTTCCAAATGGCTGTGGATGAATACAAACTCCAGTATGGACATGGAATGGGCTAAAAATAGTGAGATTTCTTCACTGTGTGGAGAACTGTATTAAATTAGTACCTCAACAAAGTGAAAACTGTGTTAACTGCTAGATAAATAACCTAACAAACTGACTCCTCTACGCTGAGCGTGTTACTGGTGAAGCCCTGGAGTGGTGTTGAAATGCTTGAGATGAAAAGCACTCTGCATTGTGGAGTGGTGGCAGCAGGAGTCCTGTTCACCTGCCCACAGCCCATCCACTGTGAAAGCGACCGATCACACCTTCACCACCTGCCATCTGCTCAGCCTGGCCAGTGACAGCCACACAGAAACAGCCAATGACACAGTCCAGCAGAGCCAGGCTGGTCGCCCTCTCTCTCTCTCTCTCTGTCAGAGATGCCTTCTTTCAGCCGCCCGCTGGGTCCTGTCCACGGAAAATAAACACGGCCCAAAAAAAAAAAAAAACCCTGCTCTCAGATGTTTTATTATGCTCAACCAAAGCATTCTCTCCCTCTTTCTCTCTCTCTCTCTTTCTATCTCTCTCTCATCAGTGAGCCTGTGTAATCCATCTTCATGTCAGAAGATCCTGTCAGAGAGCAGAGCAGACTCATGAGTTGGTGTTGGATGAAAGGGGCGGCTGTAGAGGGAGTCTTTGTTGTTGCTGGAAGTCACACAGTGGCCCAGAAAAGCCAGTTGGCCCATAGAGGCCAGCACTGAGCGTTTTGAAGTCATTGTGTGTTCGGTGAGTCACAGGCTCAGTGACACATAGAGATTGACACACCAGAGCAGAGCATTTTCACCACATTAACACTTGAGCAGAGTGGTGATTGCTTTGTGTACAAAACATAAAGTGAAAAAGATGGGTGAATTGAACGGTGTTTTAATTTATGAAAAGCTTATGGTTTTGTAAACATCAAACAAGAGGCAATCTTAATCTGAGGTTAATTTAAGACAGTGTTTTCTAATATATATATATATATATATATATATACATATCTCTTTCTATCTTTCTCTCTCTCTAATCATCACCGTCTCTATGCATGTGTACGTCTGCGTGTGTGTACGTGTTTGTGTCTGTGTTGGCATCGCGTGACCTAACAAGCCCCTGACTATAAATGACTTAATGTGCGGTGTATCTGTTTATGACCTTTACAAGCTCTCTCCAGTGAAGCAGTAAAACTTGATAAGCATCTCTGTGCATGCACGCGGCCTGAGTCGTGACATTCCGTGCCAAGCGGGCACTCTCAGACCCTGTGCTTGGGCTGGGCATCAGATGCCAAGCCAGAGGGTAGTGTCCCTGGCACCTTCCTGCGGTCACACCTGTCTCTACCTGCCCGGCCAGCTCTGAGGGGCCGCCTAGCGCCGGAGTGTTGACTGGCACAATCCCAAAGATATCATTTACAGAGGTTTACAAAACCTCAGCTAATGACATGGCATTCCACACCTAACTGTAAGGGTTGTTTATAAAATCAACGAGGAGCAGTCTCATCACCGTTTGTGTAAACAGTCATAGACTTTTAAATGTAAGCCAAAGACATCAATCAACAGACCAATGCTCTCTTACCCCTGCAGCCCTTGTCTCAATCCACATCTCATCAACTGGCTTTACATTAGTGTGTGTCCTGTTCCTCTGCCCCTTAGGGTGCCACAGTAACATTTATCCTCGCTCCCCCTGCTGGTGACTGGCGGAATCTGGTTTTCTGTTTTTCTATTCTCCCAAGCAGACAGGTGTCACTTGCACAGGTACCTGTTTTTGCTCACCTGAGTGCCGCTTGCTCTTTACTATAAATGGAGCCCAGCGTGGCTTGAAGCGCAGGGCCGTTTATCCGGTGGCAAGTATCGACTTTGAGCCAGGCTGCGCTGGTTAATGTTTTGTTTTCGGGTGCCTTTCAGTTCCTACTAAAACTCCTAGGTATTGAGCCGAACTCTGTGTCCCCTCTCTGTTGCGGTTGGTGTGGCCGGCTGTATCGGCGTGTGTAATGGTGATGATTCATATACTGCCTGTCCTCTTAATTATGTCATTTTATGACAGGTTTTTCTCTGAGCCTGGATATCATTCTGTTTATCAGCTTGCCTTTGATGACTCTTACAGTTATCAGATTTGTGATGCTGCCCACCGATAAGACTCAGCCCCTCCTCTCCTCCAGTCTCTCTCTGTGTGAAACCGTGTTTGTCAGTCTGTCCTCTCCCATTTGCATTAACACGTGAGTTTGTTCTCCTCCGACTTCTCCTCTGTCCTCCTCTTGACTGTGGTCCCTGTTCTCTGTCAGACTCTGTTTGCATTAAAGGGTTTTTTTTTTTCTTCCCACTGTCCTTATAATTCCTTCACTGCCAACTGTGTCATTCCAGGTCTTGAGAAGCAGGTGGTCTACGCCTCTCTAATCAGTCAGGTACACAACAGAGTGAGAAAATCCCTCAGCACACGAAGGAAGGCATGCACTGCTGAGTGTAGTATATGTTTTTTTAGTCTTTTCATATTACATAAGAGACTTGTATGCACGTGAGCACTCTGTGTTTTAAAGCAGTCAGTTTGTGTATTTTCAGAGTGACTCCACTGCGTCACTGCCAAGTGACACAATTTTATCCGTCAGCCGAAACCAAGAAATGTTCGCCTTAAGGGAAGAGGCTTTATTTTGCTCTCTTTAGAAAACGACATATCCACTCTCAACAACCCCCCCCCCCCCCCCCCGCCCCCCCAATCTATTCCTTTCCTGTGCTAACGTATATCATGTTGTCTGATTAAGCCCGTGGGGAGATGGGGGGGGGGGGGGGTGCTCTGTGCTGATTGATCGACAGGCGACAGGTATGACAGCCTTTCAAGGACACGACGCCCTGTGTACCTCTCCGTACACACACACACGCACATACACACACACACGCACATGCACGCACACACACACACCCTCGCTGCAGGTCATTGGTTACCCGTTGCCATCTCTTTGATTTATCCCCTAATCTCCCGGGTCTCCTGCCTGCCTTCCGGCCAGCTGCTGGTGGAGAGGAAGAAAAAAGGCTATTAAATCTCCATTAAAAAAGATCATTTTCTGTCCTTACTGAGGAGGCGGCTGTGCTTCTGAGATTCCTGGTGAAGACGACTGTCCAAAGAAAAATTCCTTTTGTTCTCATTCTAAAACAGAACAGAACAATAAATGCCTTTTGCCCTGGTTTTCTGTGTGTTATGTGTCAGGCTTTTTGAAGGCATCTTGTGCAAACAGGCTTTTGAGACTTTTGTTGGGTTTTTTTGTTTTTTTTTCGTCATCGTTGTGTCGTCACTGTCAGCATGTCGGAGAGGCAAAGAGGAACGCTGCAGGCTTTTGTTGAGAATGTGTGAATTTTGGGACAATGCAAAGCGAGAGCATTCTGTTCCAATCTCACTGTAGAGTCAGAGATGCAAGAGGCTCCCAAAATCAGCCAACGTCAAATTAACTGGATTATATAGGTTATACACGGATTATATAGGACACAGGATAATATAAATATTTTCTTAATATTAAATAAGATTATGTTACATTATCTATGGCCAGTGTGCTGTGTGATCTAAATGTTGCTTCATGTAAAACGTTGTTGTTGTTGTTGTTGTTGTTGTTGTTGTTTTTGTTGTTATTTGAAAGTGAGTGAGGCTGATAGGTCATCCAGAGGTAGCTTTAGGAGGGTGTGATATCCTCAGCATGCAATCTGAGAAGTGCCACCATAAATCTTGTCAATTTACAAGCATTTTTTTAATAACAGGAGCTCTGCTGTGTTCTGTCTCTATGAGGTTGAAACACACACTGGCATCGCCCAAACAGGTGTGTCTCGTCAAGTTTGAACACGGAGCGCTCTGAAGCTCTCTGACAGTCAGAATGGAACCGCACTTTCCCTCTTATAACCTCAGCCCAGACTGTGAGGGGACATAAGTAACCTTATTCTCTCCGTAGACAAACTCTCAGGTGCTGAACCATCGTGGAGGTGGACGTTTTCTCTCCGTGCCCGTTTTGGTTTTTTGGGGAAACAGTGACTCAGCACCTCCTCTTTGGTTCAGTCCCGGTTTCCATGAAAACAGGGGGAATCCGTTCGCTCCGATCTCTCGTCACGGTGACGTTAGGGAAGCGGCAGGACCCTTCATTCGCAAACACAGTCAACACCTGTGCCACGAAGGCCTGGTGCCCACAGATATTCCCACTCCGAACCAAATCTCAAACCGCCTGACTGCACGGTCCAGAGACATGCCATGTAGTTCTGAAGCAAACCCTGACACTTTCACCGATGCATACGCGTATAATGTATATAGTTTGTATTTTATGTATTTAATCTTATTGGTTTCTAAACTGTATCCAGTTCGGCTTCTTAAAACAAGTTGTTTTTTTTGAACATTCAATTTTTGCTATCCATTTACACTACTGGAAATGTTTCAAGTATTTTTTATTTTTTGTGACGTTACCATAATATAAATATAAAACAACATCGTTGTTTTGTTGTCATGGAAACTTGAACCGAGGTGTGGTCGGTGAATGTTCTGATGCTGGATTCTGACAGATGTAGACTTCTCCTCCTCACCTTTAAAAGTGAGACAAACTCATTCACTGTATGCAAGTTGACAGAGGGAGGAGAGAAGGAAAATTGCATAACAAATGAGACTTAGTCACAGACTTCTCCAGAATATGCATTATCTAGTGCGGTCACTGTGTGTGTGTGTCACTCTCATTATCATTTTGAGAATGACGCTGCAAAACTGAACTAAAATGAATGACCTGCTTTTCTATGAGAAAAAAAAAAGGTTTGGGTGAATACTTTCCCTGTGGCTTTGACACAGAGTGACTGTCTTCTACTGAAACATTTAATAGGCTCTGTTTACCTGGTGGTGTGTACACATGCCAACGCAGACATGCATGCAAGCATCCACACAAAGACACTTATTAGTGCTTTACTCTTTTGTTTGCCTTTGATGACTCTTACAGTTTACAAACTAATCAACTCTTTCAGCTGTACACCCACAAACAGCTCTCAGGAATCCATCCATCCATACATACATACATACATACATACAAACAAACTGGTTTTGTGATCTTGATTTTTCCGTTGTGGTACGAATTAGCTCCGAACACGCTCAGTATTTTTAAACATGCACAGACATGTGCCCATCCAACCCTGACAACCTTCCAAAGGGTCGCTGAAGTTCATCGCTAGATTGAGCGCGATGGAAATCAGACACCAGAAATCAGTACCCCATGCAGGTGCTTTTTTTTCTTCTCCTCCTCAATGTCTATTTTGAGTGTCTGTGCACAGGCAGTGTTAGCCTGTTGCTGTGGCCTCAGGGCTGGAGGTGGGAGAGCGAGATTCTGAGTGGTCCACCAACACCCCCCCCCCCCCCCCCCCGGCACCGGCATCTGGCCAGACCCCTGAAGCTCAAGCTAGTGCATTTGTCGGGAAAATGCACCCACCACAAAGCAACCCCCCCCCCAAAAAAAACCCTTCATACCAGGGGATAATTAGCAAGGCAAGAACTGTAAACGAGACCAGATTAATGGCAAAGGAGTACCATTAGTTCTACTTACACAACAGGAAGTGTCTGGTAGTCGGGACATTATCCAAGTGTGAGACTGGAATGCTAATGTACAACACAGAGTTTCACAGGGTCTGCACCTCCTCATCCAGACGTGCAGAAGAGAAGTCTTCCACACACACAGCTATCTGTCTCTCTCAGATCTCTCAAAGCATAATTATACATATACAGACATAGAGAGAGAGTTTATATCTATCAGTCTATCCATCTATCTATCTATCTATATATATATATATATATATATATATATATATATATACTGTACATATAGATACATACATACATACATACATACATGTAGAGTTTATGTCTATATATGGTTACAGGTGGGAATGTGTGTGTGTGTGTGTGTGTGTGCTCATTATAAACTGGCCTGTGCCCTAAACGGCCTGTTATCAGCATCACACCCATGGTCACTGTTTCTTATGAGAGGAGTTTGTCATAACCACGTCGACAGACGGGAATTTGGATCTGTTCCCAAACTCTCCCATCCCTCCCGTGCTGTCTTCCTCTCTCCAGATGGCATTTATTTAGAAGGCATTTATCAGGGTGTAAACGCATTAATGAGTTTTTCCGTGCCACCATATTCTCTGGGGCACATTACAGCACAAAGCCGACACCTTGTCACCACGGAGTCTGACCTTTTTATTGTCACACACTTTATATCACTCTACAGTGACAGATCCAAACTCTGCCGCTCCACTTTCTTTAATATCAAACTAGCCATTCTTCATCTTCATCATCATCATCATCACCATAGTACTACTGTCTCACACTTAATATGCGAATTTCAGCACGCTTTTTTTACATGAGTTTGAATGAATGATATATGTACTTGCATGCATGTGTATTGTGTCATTGTTGACAAGTGTGTTGTGTGTTGCAGTGGCTTGGAGCCCAAGACAAGTTTCCCTGCGGGACAACAAAGTATACCTCATCCGTCATCACCAAGTGGTGATGTCATTGTTATTATTATTACTATTGTTGTTGTTGTTATATGATACTGATGTTTAATAGTGACAAAAATGTTTATGCTATTATTTATGTATATTTATTTATGAGAGAGCAGAGAGTGTTAAGGTCAGCTAAGACTGGAAGGTCAAGCTTTGACACAGGGACAGATGAGAGACTGTGGAACTGCTGTGTGAACACAGGGACAGATGAGAGACTGTGGAACTGCTGTGTGAGCACAGGGACAGATGAGAGACTGTGGAACTGCTGTGTTTACACAGGGACAGATGAGAGACTGTGGAACTGCTGTGTTTACACAGGGACAGATGAGAGACTGTGGAACTGCTGTGTTTACACAGGGACAGATGAGAGACTGTGGAACTGCTGTGTGAACACAGGGACAGATGAGAGACTGTGGAACTGCTGTGTGAGCACAGAGACAGATGATTGACAGGGGAACTGCTGTGTGAACACAGAGACAGATGAGAGACTGACAGGAGCACTGCTGTGTGGATGGAACAGCTGGATCAAAAGCTCTTCCTGATATTATTACGGGGTGAGATTGCATAACTCTGATCCCTACTCGTCTGTTGACCTATATTATCTCTTTCACCCACCACAGTAGAGATTTAAGAATCTTGTCATTTCTCCTCACACAGAACCAGAGGAAAAGCTCTCCTTGTCACGAACCATGGAATGAGAAAACGCCTTAAGGTTAACTACACCTCAGTGTCATTATCTGTCACTGAGAGCAAAGACCTTACTCAGTTTTTTCACAATTTAAGACATTCAGAGACTTAATGTTGCTTTACAAACTAATCAATTCATTTAAAAGGTTTCAATTTCTAAAGACTATTTAAACAAGCAAATAAATGACATTTTTAAATGAGTATTTTCGTAAGAGTTGGGTGTGTATGTATGTATATATACATTATGCACCATGTGACATCCTTTATGTACCTTGAGAGAATGTGTGTTTTGTGTTTTTGTAGGCCAGTGACCTGTGGATGCTAAATAATGCAGCCCAGGTTACTCCTCACACATCTCTCAGTGTAATTATAAGGCTCTTTAAACAGATCGTGTTTCTCAAACCACATTAACAAACACACACTGAGAACTGCTTTGGCCAGGAGACACAGGCATCATACAGGACAGGAGGGCGTGTGCTCTCCTCTCCGCCGCGGTTCTGGAGAATTCCTTATGGTTCTGAGCTGCACAGGAGCCCTGAGAGTAATGTCCCAGCCTCCCTGGTGAGCACTAACCCTGTGAGAAATCAGTCGGTCCTTCCCTGCCATGGGACTGGATCAGAGCCCCGATGAAGTGGACCGGCTCCCGGGCCAAGGGAGTGTCGCACTGACCTCTGTCCGTTCCCTCTGATCATGATTAGTGCAGGACAAAGATCATACCAAGCCTTGGGAGTACACCCACGCTCTCCCCTCCCAAAAAAAAAAGAAAAAAAAAACTAGTTTTGACTGCCGGGGGAGGGGGGGGGGGGGGGGGGGGGGGGGGGGGGGGGGGGGGTTGTGAATCACAGACTCATGACAGTCTTCATTTTATTCTTCATTTTAAATACGAGACTTTCCCCCCTACGGCTGTGGCCTCACTTGGTTCGATTGAATTTTGTTCTGTACACAGAGAAGGCACTTCAACATATCAGTTGCCGTTTTTTAGGGGTTTTTTTGTTTTTTTATTTACAGCAAAAAGAAAAAAAAACAGGAAAAAAAAAAGGAGACGAGGGGAAAATTGTAGGGTGGAGGTCGGAAAAAAAAAAAAAAAAAAAGGTTGACATACATTCTGTTCCTGATGTTCCCTCAGGGCACACAGCCCAACCCCGTCATTTACCAAACGCCAGTCAAATCTCCACGTTCACCGAGAGGAAACTACGCAGCCCCAAGCCTCTCATTCACGCTGCTCCGTTCGGCCCGCCCATCCCTGCTAAACCTCACCAGGCCGGGTTTTACTGGCACAACATGTTGCTCAACCTTCTCTGCTCCCTTTTCTCATGCACAGGTTTCATTTTTTCCCAAGACCTCATCAGGCATTTCACTGAATTCCCACAGAAACAAAAACAAAAAAAAAATCAGTATTACAAAACTGCTACCGCTCACGTTCATTAAAATCTGGAACATTCCTAAATGACTCATCGAATGCCCCGGGTTTGTTTTAAAAGTGCAAATCCACAATGATGAGGATAACACTCATACACGTCCACCGTCACTGACTGTGTGCTCTTGACTGACAGCTGTAATGCCCCCCCCCCCCCCCCCCATACATACACACACACACACACACACACACACACACACATACACACACACACACATACACTCCTCCACTTTCCAGAGAGTCCATCTCCAGTGCAGATGAAAGATGCTGGGTGGCCTCAGAGATGAAGGATGTGTGAATATCAGGGCTGCTTCAGTGGGATTCTCACACACACAAACACACACACACACACACACACACACAGGGGATAAGCATACGGAGGACACACGTGAGCCGGTGTCCCATGCCTGCAGAACGAGTCTCCGTCTCTCTCTCACCGCTGCTCCACTTTCTCCTCTGTGTCCACAGCCCCAGGAGATCCCCCTGGTCCCCTGCTCCGCCAGGCGAGAGGGAGAGTAATTAGTTCCTTGCAGGGACAGGTGGCACCTCTCGCTGTGTGAAGAAGGGCAAAGATGTCCTTCCACCTCCAAAGACCTTTCCACCCTCACACGGTTCTGCCACTCAGCCTGTTTACTATGATCTCTGAAGAAAAAAAAAAGAAAAAAAAAGACATTTGAGAGAAAAGAGACGTTGCGTGAAGAGAGGAGATTAAAGCTGAAATGTCAACATTCCGCGCTTTGTGTATTAGGCCACAGACTAGTAATGGCTGTATGCGTTAACTCGAAACAGAGGGTAACCTTTTGTTGTACAATAATGCAAAAAAAAAAACAGGCAAAAGGCTTTTTGCATGGATTTTCACATGAGGCTCACAGTAGGTGTCATATCTGGAAAAAAATGACCCTGTAAAAAAAAGCTTATTCTGCTGTCAGAGACATTGAGTGGACAGCTAACCCATCTCACACAACCAGTTAGTGAGTTAAAAAGTGCCCCCCCCCCCGCCCCCCCACGTCTACCGCTCTTTCACCTGTCTCTTTGTTACTGCCAGTGGAAAATTCTGTGCTCTTTGCCAGAGATTCTTGGAACAATATCCTTGCTGATGACTGTAACCTAATCTTTATGAGCAAAGCAAAGTTACTTGTCCCCTGTCTTTGTGTAGAGATTCCAAAATACAAAAGTGAGCCTCTGATATATGTTGACTCTTCGTAAAGAAGCTACAATGGGCAAACTGACTTTTGCTGAAAAGGAGTGGGGGGGGGGGGGGGGGGGTTGTTTGTGTTTTTTCAGGTGTAGCTCTTTCATCTCCTGTCCTCTCAGCATCTGTACTTAAAAGAAACGTGTACATTTCCAAACTAATTTAGCACTGGCATGACGAATGGTCCGATCGCCCCGACGCCATTTGTTCTGCCAAGATCAGTCGCTCACCTGGTCGGTCATAGTCTTGCTGAGAATCTAATGTTGAGATACCCGGTCTGAACGAGCCTGCATTTCAAATGCACATTTTGTTCGTATTCTCAGCTCTGTGCTGTGGTGTGCCACAAAGACGGTGGAGCACTCTCTAGATGCGACAAAGCCCCTCACTATGACTCATAACAGAATAGACAATCGTTTTTGTTCTTGGCACAGAAATAAAACGATTATTTCGCGTTCTGAAGGACCAGGGTAAATATCCATTGTCTGGGCATCAGGCCATTTCTTAGGCTATAGAGAACTTTTGTTAAGTTCACCAGTGGCCCAGCGGTTGTTATCTAACCACGAGAATGATGTGTTTTTCCTTTGGTCCGATGTTTTCTCTTGATGTAAGACAAAAACCCCTGCGTATTCCTTGTAATCTTGGTGAAATTAATCCTGATCCTATCGCTAAGAGGATTACAGTGAGTAGAGGTAATTATGGACTAAAACCATGGGAATATAACTCTACACACTGAACTGGCTCAGAGGAATATTCAAAGCAACTTTCCCCGCATGTGTTTTCTTGGGTTTATATGAGAAAAAAAAAAAAAGAGTACACAGTGGTCATAAATAAAAGACTTTGCCAGGGAAAACGTCTGCTGACGTTTGTCTTGATGATTATTATTATTATCTTTTTTTCGTCTGCGGAATGCTGCGTTGACGGCATTTGGACACTTATTATGGTAAACTCGGTCATGTGTTTATTCAAATATCTCATTCATTTCGCATGATTTTTCTTGCGGCCTTTTGTATAATGAGAGGGATGCTTTGTGACTCAAAAACACGTCATTAGCCTACTGCTTTGTTCAGAACAAAAGAATTCTTTGTGATGCATCATGGTATTGTATCGTTTTTCTGAGAATGCGCTGCCGATTACGCCGATTACATGAGCGATGCATCTGATCAGACGCTGAAGCAGTTCGCCGGATGCTCGTGCTGATGTGTCAGGGCTGAGTCATAGCCGAGAGACCGAGGTTCTTGAGCAGACTCGCCATCCAACCAGCCCATATGACTCGTCCGCCCCATGAAACGAGTCTCACCTCCAAACACCGATGACATTTGGTTCATTAACGGCGCGGCTGAACGTGCGAAGTGCGATCCAGGAATCCGCTGTCAAAAAAAAGAGAAAAAAACGGGCCGCTCTCACCTTATGCAACAATTGTGTTGGTCCGTATGGGACTGCAGCGTGCCACTGTTGGTGTGGTTAAAGCGGTGGGCATCTGCTTTGCCCCGTGCTCTCCATTCCAAGTAGGTCTTGCCGTGCCTGTAGCTAATGACTGCACAAAGCAACCATTATGGCCCATGAAAAAATACCCCTACACACTGAGTGCAAACTTGTCTCAGGACTTGTGTCTCATTCACAAATAGTTTCCGCAGCGTGTCAATGGCAGTTGCTAAGATGCTGGGTTCGATGCCCATTGCTAGTGCTGTTTTAAGCCAAGGTTGAAGTCTAATCTAAAAGGAAGGTGCCTGCTTTTTATGCCTGAGCAAAAATCCACCCTCCACCAGGTCCGTGCACTTGGGCAAAGTTGTTAACAAAATGCTGACTTGCTGTAAATTTTTGGAGGGTTTGTTTTGTTTTTTGTTGGGTTTTTTTTCGTGGATTTGGTCATTTGCCTGCATAGTTGTTTTGTTAGGTGAAAGCACCGTTGATGCTAAAGACACTGATGAGGTTGATTTCCTGGCCACACGAACACGATTTCTCTGTTGAGGTGTGTCTAGCTGAACCAGCATAGTAAAGGTAACAGGCAAGAAGGAATCAGGTGACCCACACTCATAAAACAAACTGATAGTGTTTCAGACCCCAGTGGATGTCAAATATAGCTCAGTTGAAGAGGGGAAAGATTTTAAAAATTCAAAATGCTCGTGCAAAAGATGAATGCAGAGCCAAGAGATATTTATGTGGAGGCCAGCGCACCTCCATGGGCTTGTATCCTTTTACAGAGGTTATCCTCAAGCAGCACGAGACCTCACCGGGATATTCCCTTACTTGTCGTTTTAACTATTTATCACGAGTCACGTTACTGTTTTGTTTTTTGCCGTGCTGGGATTAAAAGAACCGCCGCGGTGACCCGTGTCCTGTCCTATCTGTGACATTCAATTACCTCTTACAGTCAGGCCTCTGAAAGTTTCATATCTGTAAGAACTCGTGACATTTTTCAGCACTTCGACACCTGGATTGGTTGGGGGTTCAGTGCACTCCGTAGTGAAGCTGACATGGAGATCAGAGGCATTCTAATTTCATCCAATTATTATTTGTCTGATTTCCACCCACCAAAAACATCATCCCTTTTTTGGGGGGTCAGCCTTTTTTGGGGGGGGGGGCAGCCATGGCCTAAAGGTTAGAGAAGTGGGCTTGTGGCTGAAAGGTTACCGTTTCGATCCCCTGGACTAGCAGGAAAAATGTGGGTGGGGGGAGTGAATGAACAGCGCTTCCCCCCCCCCCCCCCCCCCCCCTCAACATTCCCTCAACACCCACAGCTGAAGTGCCCTTGAGCAAAGCACTTAACCCCCCAACTTCTCCGCAGTCACAGTGCTGCGTCTGCCCACTGATTCTGCTTCTGATGTGTGTATAGGATGGGTTTAATGCAGAGGTTGAATTTCACTGTTTACTGTTAGTGTGTGTGTGTGTGTGTGTGTGACCAATAAAGAACTTAACTTTTCAAGGTTTATCAGCACGCTACAAATGGTGTGTGTTCGGTGAGTGAATGAATTGAGGATGTTTTTTCGTGTACGGAATTCAACAGATTAACAAGATTTCGACACACTCCAGCTCCATTGTATCAGATTCAGTAGTCTGAGCCCTGGTTCCTCCGTACAACTTGTTCTCTTTTCGAGAAAAATGAGACATGGTTTCAAGAAGGTGCTGGACTATGTCTAATGTAAGCAAACTGAAGGAGGAATTCAAGTCGTTTAAACCTCGGACACATTTCATTGACACAGATGGTTGATTACTGGTGAAAAATTACTCGCAATCAGGAGTCTCTCCCATGAATTCCTCGGTGCGTGTTTGGAACTTCTGCTCCCCTCTGTGTCGACAGAGAAACAGACATAAACAGAGTTCTGCTGGAGTGAGACAGGTCTTTTGAGAGGCGCTGATCCAAGCGTGGCGCGTTTGAGTGCTGAGTTCTGTTCAGTTGGAGCGCCTATGACAGGGATAATGGAAGGAAGCAGTGTGCCCCGTAGGATTAATCAGATTATTTAACTGCTGTTTATTTACATTGCCGTGGGATGATGTTCCCGGGCCGCCTCTCTGACAGCTAAAACCTGCAGGGCTTTATTTTCCCACGAGCGGCACTAAGCTCATGACACATGCGAGCTGGATTATCATGGGACACACTCCAACAAACTACAGTCCCACACGGGCACAGCGCCTGCACTCTCCTATTGGCCCCTTTTTTAAGAAAAAAAAACAAACAACAACGACAGCAAAAAATCATCTCAGATGGGTTCCTTTCATTGTTTCAGAGAAGTGAGAAGCGTTCGTTTGGACTGCACATTTTCACTGCCAGTATATTTATCACACTGGTTGATTACATCACCTGGTCCAAATACAGACCCCTGGTCTCATATACTTGAGCACAGTGATCATCTTTTTAAAAGAGAGGCGTGTTTTCTGACGAGGGATTACTCTCGCCTCTTTGCTTCAGAGAAAGATTCAGCTACGTTACCAAAAAGGGCCACTGCAACGCAGCGTGTAATCATTTGAAACAGTTTAAAAAACAGAATAACAGAACTGAGTCAGAGCAGTTTGACACGCGTGATAACTCCACGTCCAGACTGCGTGGTCCCCAGGATTCTGTTTACAGGAAGGGATGAGCAGAATCATAGAATCAACCTGTTATTTGCAACAGAATGTGCAACGCTGAACAGAATTCAGTATTTCATGAGTCCCAGCATAGTCAGTTTACCTCATGCCCTTCATGAGCCGGTCAGTACAAGTTCTTTACAGTCATTTTAGCTTCAGTCAAACTAAACAGAGGTCTTTTGCCTTCAACATACCTCCTCCCTCTTTTACGACAAACCCTTTCACCTGTACACACATTAATTGTGACAGGCACAACAGGATGGTAATGACAGGGTTTTTTTTGGGGGGGGAGGGGGGTGGGGGGGGTTGTATAAAGAGAATGCAGAGAGAAGAGAACACAAAAAAAATCTCAAAGGTGGCAAAAAAAACAGAATTTAACTTCTACAAAAAGCAGAGATAAAAGCAGAGACAGAGGTGCTATGTGTGCTGTAGATTCTGCCTGAGACTCTGAAATCCCAGGGCTGATTCTCTGGGCTGTTTCTGAGGGGTAATTTTATAACTGTGTAGTGCAGGGGGAAACTGAGTATGAATACGCCAGAGGAAATTACCCAGAAATTACCCAGCGCTCCATTAACAGATTTATGGAGTCTGATTGGCTGCAGTGGAACTGAGGCTTGTTGTTGAAGCCGTTCTTTTATTATTATGTTCTGTGACAAGATTGCTTTTGCAAGACCGATCAGCACTGATACAGTTTCACTAACGCCATTTGCCATTTTTCCACATTTTAGCTTCACTTTCAACTCCAATAACGTCTGTGTCCATTTTTAGAAGTGCACTGAGTCAAAAGACCTTATATAACAGCAACAACAAACCTTCAGTGGCATGAAAAGTATCTGAAAATAGTTCATATCCTGCCATAAAAAATGTGCTTATTACACAGTAGCTGAAGCCGGTGTTATGTAACGTTTTCAGCGGTAAGTGTGATAAGTGGCCCCATCACACATTAACCCACTCACCAGAAACCTGAGAGATAAATGCACATGGAATATTTAAAAAAAAATAAATCCATGAATAACTGAGCTGAGACGTACGGAAACTTGGCAGGACAGGTGTCATCTTGGGTCTGATCTCGCTCACAGCAGATCCACTCTGCAGGGTTCTGGTATGTACTCCAGCGCCTGCTGTTTATGTGTCAGATGAGATGTTGGGACATTTTGTTAAAAAAAAAAAAAAAAAAAAACTAAATGGTATCAGCTAAAATAAACTGTTTTGAGAACTGAAAATCTATAAATACGTCTGTGACATCTGTGAAGACAAAAGTAGTACCAGTAAAGCTTAATGTTTCTTCTCTGCCTTTTGACATAATCCAGTTCACATGGTTACCAAAGCCAAGGCAATTCAAGGCAGAGCACAGAGTTTGGGAGAGGGGCAGGGTGTGTGTGTGTGTGTGTGTGTGTGTGTGTACGTGTTACCAACTCTGTGTCTCCATGGGAACATTCAGGTCCATGCAGACCTTAATTTGACTTTCTTTTCTCTCTGCTCCTTCAGCGTGCAGCACGAGGTTCTGGCAGGTGTTGGCAAACAAGTAAACACGAAGGATCTAAAGCCCCCCAGCCTAGGACTTCACCTGACTTAAAATCATTACATGTAATTAACTTGCACCACCTGTCTGCCGCTGGTTTCTGCACAGACATGTCAGAGAGCAGAGCAGCAAGCCACAGGCCATCCTGTTTGAAGTCAGCCTGTTTGCTTTGACAAACTGACAAACATTTGTTTTAATAAGATGTTTCATCTTTTTCCAAAAACATGTGGTCCGGACGCAGTTTAATTCAAATCGGCAGTTCAAAGAATTCTCGAGAGGAAAACCAAAGCGGTCAGTTCACTTTCATCAAGCCTGATCAACACATGTTTGACCCAGAAAAAGAAAAGGGAAAAAAAAAGGCAATTGTGCCAGGCACTCATTGGTTGCATGATTCATACCGTCAGACAGGGCTGTTGGATAATTCTTCTGTGACGCCCCATCACAGACTTGTCCTGGCCAAAATGAATTAAACTGTAAATTTATTGAAAATATTTGAAATGACTGACAGTCTTTCCTCCTGATGTGGCTGGCCATTGAGCCAGACCACAGTGGGTTTGGGGGGGCACAAACGGATACTGCTGCCCATCCAGGTGGTCTCCTAACGGAGGTGAGAGGAACAGGTCCCCGTCGCCCAATCACCAGACAGGATGATCGGTGGCTACCACAAAAACTGCTAGACAGGATGATCTACAGCTACCACAAAACCCAAACCAATTAAGATAGGAAGGGAACAGCTTTACTTTCCTGCCAGTATAAACACTCACTCACTCACTCACTCACACAGCCAGGGGCTGATTCTGGTGATAACTCAGCACTAGTTGTATGCATCATAAATGCATAGCACAGGCATGAATCTCTGTGAAAACTGGAATAGTTTTAAATGGGAACGCCACTTCGCCGAGTCAGGAATGTGAGTTCAGAGGAAGATTTACGGGCTCGGGGCTTGTTCAGCTCGTGACTGGGGCTCTGTGACCATGAGGTATCATAGGTTTAATTCACGGGCGTCCTCCATGACATCAAGAATGATTTTATATGAGTCCCTCTCCCCTTCTCCTCGCCGTCTCCCCACGCCTCAGACCCGAGGAGCCCAGGACGGCGCAGTCTGCAGTTCCGTCCCTATATTTAGCTGTTCTGCTTACACTAGCTCTGACAGCCTCACAGTTGTGCTCTGGTGTGTTTGGACTTCCTCGCATACCTGTTCCCAGTGCAGCCAAAGTGGGACGCCTCAACAGTCTCTTACTACACCTGTGCCACCAGTTCGTGTGCCACCATCGTTTCTGTGTTGCCGCTGTTTATACGCCACCGCAGATCAAACGTTTATGTTACGGCCGAGGCATGTTGCCTGTAAGAGAAACGTTTTTTGTTTCTGGTGTTTGCGCTGGAGCACAAGTGGGGGGTTTTTTTCCCCCCTCTCAGCCTGCAGTAACCATTTCTTTTTTTTCCCAAAGTCAAATTCCAAATATTTCCCAGTGTTACCTTCAATATTCCTTTTATGATCTCATCGACATGAAATTCACAGCTGACATAATCTGATACAACTGGAATCTGCGTAACGTTGACCACTGCTGACAGTTTTTGTTTGATTTGAATTGAAATTGAGCATAGTTGATCTGTTTGATCATTACGTCTCTGTTGGATGAGAGAGAGAGAGAGAGAGAGAGAGAACAGAGCTCAGATGGTGAGTGGAGGGTAGTTTCACGTTTAATTAGCATGCTTTTCAGTCCTCACAAAGGTTGGGTCTGGCGGCGGGCAGACGTCTGACTGACTGTGACACGACTGATGACAGCTGGGATGGGGAACTTGGCTGCAGTGGCAGGCGGCTGAATGTTATATTCTGATGATTCACTTTCGTGGCTCAAATCATCCGAGCACATGAGTGAGGGGCCCGTGCTCTTCTCAGGGCTATCTTTTACAAGGCTGATCCCAGCATGCCACTGCTACACAAAACAATAGGTGCATTTATTCCTGCCCCATTCTGTCTCTTTTTTTTTTTTTATGGGAGGAGGGGGTGTTGTTTGCCTTTTTCCAAACGTTCACTTAATTGTCTCTATGAAGTCCTGATGTCTATGCCATTGTTTTGCAACTACCTAAACACTGCCACAGGTGGAGGAGAATGTTGTTCTCGTAAGTAAAGGCTTAAGGTGTGGCAGCGCTCTGCAGAGATACATTCCTTGCACTGATGAGCAGAGTGAAAGTTCTACTGACTTGACAGGCATTCAGTTCTACTCTGATGGTTGGATTAACTAAATCGAAAACAAATGGCTATTAATTCTAGAGATACACTGTAAACGTGCCTGTGTTAAATTAACTCTGCCAAGGTTCATTTAGTCCCAAGCCTACAAGAATGGAACCATCTAGACTCTTTCAAAATTAATTTAACTTTATCCCACGGATATGTTCAAAAGACGTACCCGGGATAACCTGACGTGTCAATCAAAACAGCGTGATTAACATCCTAGCAATGCAACCGAGCAGTGGGTAACAAGGCTTCGGCACAGCTCATGACAAAGTGATTCAAATATCCCTCACCAACTGCCGCTCAGGGTGAAACTTTTTGACAACGTTTTCGGGTTCTGTAACGGGTACCAAGCAAAACTGAACACAAAACGCAACCACATACTTGGCACGTGGTTTGCGCTTAAAAATGTTCCTTTGGTCTACAAAAAAATGCTTTCCGAATTACCGGTACAGTAGTAATTTCCTACACGTGTATTAGATCTCTGTTTGCTGCGGTAGGATTTTAATGCCAAATAAAGTGAAATGAGAACTCAGTAGTTCTGGGTTACATTAGGAGAACATTATGTTACATAACGTCGTTAAGGTTTGACAGACAGGTAGAATAAAGAGTTATTTAGTTATCCATCAACGGTGTTTACGTGTACCCCTCACGGCACAAGCTTCCTAGTATTTTGACCTGATTCTATCCAAACGACCCATTCAAGTGAGCGCAGACTAGACTAAAACCGAACGGGCGAACAAAAGGGTGTAAATTAAATATAATTATCTCTCCCGTACCCACGACCAGAGTCTTTCATTAGACTTTTAGTCGAGTTCAGTTTTCTGTGCATCACGCTGTATCCCACTGCTCCGTTAAAAAGCCTCGATTCGTTGCCTCGCTGTGCATATTAATGAGACGCAACGGGGCTCTTTTTTAAAGGCTGCGGCTCAACATCGTTTCATCGGATTGCAAACAGCGCGCTCAACAGTACGGGACACGGCACAGCAGAGCGTATTGAACCTGCTAAGTTCGTGAGCACTTAACAGCACAAAAGACATCCAGGAAAAAAGAGACATTGTTCACACAATACTACACAGAAATTGTGTACGGATACCGACTATATAGCGCATTTGTCCTTTTAAAAGCGGAGAAGGACATCCGAGTTCGAAGTGGTTCTTAATCGCTTAACCGGCGAGATGAATCGTTGCACAGCCGCGCTACTTTTGTTGATCATTGCCTTGTATTCTCTTAACACAGAAGGTAACTATGCCTCTTGTATTTCTGTTTTTCATCGGTGAAATGCTCTTTTTCCTTTACTTTATTAAAGTAGCCGAAACGTACCATATACGTCGACTGAGAGATTGTCGGATTTTCATTGTCTTTAATGCAGTTTAACATTTACGGTTTGAGTGGGATATGATTAATAACAAGCCTCCAGTTTCCTTTGTTTCAGCTGTGGGAAATTTTAAAACAAAATGAAAGGCTTTTAAATCAAATGTTTCAAGATGAGCAGGTTTGCATAAGAACCATTAATCACCTTTTAAATTCCCATTAGTGATGACTGTGTTACCAAGTATTCTGTTTTGTGGAACCCACGCGTAGTCTGAGAAACCCACTGCTTGTTTTTGAATGAAACCAAACACAGCTAGATGGAAAAGTTGGTCAGTAGCAGGTGATAGAGGCGGCTACTCTTTGTCTGAACAATTGAACTGTTGGCCTCTGTCCTGCGCGATTGTTGAGAGATGTTGCTGAGCACAGAGGAACGAGAGAAGATTGATGAAGTGTAAGATGTAGGTCATGCTTCTTTCAACAGAGGAGTAAAACTCGCAGCTGTTCACCTGAAACTCTCCCTGCTGGAAGGTGCTAGAAATATAATATCAAATAGCATTTCAGCACCACAGACATTCCTTCAGCGTCTATTTCTTCATTGTTCGCCGGGTAGCAAGGTTTAAATGGGTGGCTAAACAGGTTTAATTCCTCAACCTCGTAACTTTCCATTTTTTAAAAATGTACGGTGGGTAAACCACTCTCGCTCTGCATTGTTTTGGACTCTGATGAGTGGAGATCCAAACTTTGTTGTTGTTGTTTTTTAATTGGATTAATGAACGTCAAACTCCCATTTTGACGTCATTTCCTTTTTAAAACCCCTCTTTGCTGTCTGTGAATATGTCAAATTGTCTTTTCTCCCTCTTTTGCCAGCATATAAATGCAGGTGCACGAGGAAGGGCCCAAAGATTCGGTACAAGGATGTACAGAAGCTTGAGATCAAACCAAAACATCCATTCTGCCAGGAAAAGATGATATTGTGAGTTTTACAAATTTTACACATTTTTTATAGCCCTGTTCGTCCTTATGGTTTACCAAGAGAAGCCGGTTTGAGTGTGTGTGTGTGTGTGTGTGTGTGTGTGTGTGCTGTTTAACTGCTGAGGCTGTAACTGACTGACATAATAAATACATCTTAAATTTAATGAGAGAGGGGTAAATCTGCCGCATTAAAATGTGAATATAGATGGTGAAAAGCCAGGTGTCTTAGTAGAACTTTACAGAATATTAGAATAAGGTTGTGTGAAAAACAATGTCATCACAATTTTGGTTGTCACATCACAGAATTCATTTTAATAACCATTAAACAGTGCTTGCAGCTGTTTACTCAGGTTGAACTGACATTCAGTAATGATTTTGTAATTGATACAGAAATTAAAATGGCATGGTGCATTGTATGTGAGTATTTTTTTTTTCATCTCCTTAAAGTTACAAGACCAAAACTGTGGAAAAACTCTTTGAAAACATTGAGTGCTCACTAATGCAAGTTTTTTCTTGTGTGGAATTCTGTCTAGCGATGCACTCATAATTATGCACGATAACTGCACACCACCTACTGTTCATTTTGGGCATTGCATAACTTTATTTATTTATTTATTTATTTATTTGTCCTGGAGAGCAGGGTCTGATAGACTTTGATGTTACAATATGTGAAACTGACTGTCAGTATGAATAGGTCTGTTTTCAACATTCCCTTGGACATTGGTAAACAATGCCCCGATCAGAGAACACAGATTCGGTGCCTTCAGAGCCTTGTAAACTTAAACAAAAAACAAACGAATAGTGTTTAACATCCCAGTGAAAACTACAGTAATCTGCACAATTTAAGTTATACAGAGGTGTTTCAGTCTAATCACAAACGCTGATGAATAACACGATATTATTTTTGCAGCTGCATGTGCAGCAAATAAGGATTGTAAAGGGAGATTGTCGTTGGAAACGTGACAAAGACGTGACTGAGGTCACGACTGTATTTTCAGCTGGGTAAACATATGCTTCACAAAGTGAAGTATGTAGAAGTAAACAAACAACGAGAATGAATAACAGTAACATCAATAACTTTTAAAACCAGCTTTACTCATCACTAGATAAATCTGATGAATGTTATTTTAAAAGACAGAGGATCCATGGACAGCTTAGGGCTTAAATACAAACCTTTAGAACCGTATTTAACCCACACACCCACCCGCTCACGACACACATGCGTTTATAAACACCTGTGAACAAACACGGATGTTTCTGAATTTAGGGAAGGGCCATGTGACAGGAGTTCAAAGAGGCTGTGAATGTTCTCATTAGTCTGCAGAGTGAAGAATGCTTTTTAATACACACCACATGAGACAGTATTCCATTCCACATTAGATAGTATTTGACAGTGTTTCTCATGAGAACACTGTGGCCTATCTGAGGTGAGACTGCTCAGTGCCGCTCTTCGGGTGAACTGTAATTATCCTCTTTCGGAGTTATTGCTGTCCGTGTTGGGTTGCTCTCTGTAGTGTGACTCATGCCTAGTGTTTATTGGATGTAGTGTTGGGGTTAATTATGTACCAAACTCGCTGGCCTATTCGTCTGAAAGGGTGGCCTCGGTGCAAAATGAGACGGCGCTCTCTCCGGAAAGAATGCCCCCTCGCCCCCCGGGCGCTGGCGCGGGCTTGTGTCTCCAGATTTAACATTCTGGAGGCTTCCGCCCACAGTCCACTGCCTCCCTCTTGGTGTTTTCCGAGTCCAGCGAAGGGTTTGCAGTCAACAGAAAGGCTCTGTTGGCCTGACAGGTGAATAATTACGTGGAAGATGCGATTAGAACAAACGAATTTGAAGGGGCTCGTCTGAGAAAGCAGAGAGCGAGTGATTCACATTCGCTTACGTAACTCTGCAAGGGGTCCCCGGACTCTCCAAACAGGAGAACCGTCGAGCCGTCTTTAAAAAAAATAAATAAATAAAGGAAAGAGGAAAAAAAAAAAGAAAAGGAAAAAAAAATCACAATCGTGTTTCTTTGGAATCAGATCTGTTTACCATTCTCGTACTGGCGATGCTGTTTATAGCACGTGCGCATTCACCTTTGGACCAGTTGGAGTGATCCCAGTTCCTGTCAAACTCTTTTCGGCACCCTAAGACTTGTGACATTGGACACGTCTTGGAGTCTTAACAGTGTTTCTAATGAATCACTGAGGAGATCAGTCTTCCGATTCTCAGTTTACTTGAGCGATTATTGAGTTTATGACCTGCGATAAGAGAACAGGCAGACAAACACCACCAACCAGTGCTGCAACCGCTATCACACACAAAACTAGTCACTGAGTGTGTTTTAAAGGGATTCACTTTTCATTCCAATTGGCTTTTTTTTTTTTTTTTTTTTTTTTTTAGTGTTACCATGGAGAATGTGTCCCGGTTTAAAGGTCAAGAATACTGCCTTCACCCCCGCCTTCAGAGCACCAAGAATCTGGTAAAGTGGTTCAGAATCTGGAAAGACAAGCACAGGTAAGATTCAAGAGAAATGTTTTGACAGAAAAAAATTAAAATGACACCAACTGCACTCTTTCTGAAACATTGATCTTACAGAATGGTTAGGGGAAAACCAGTTTTCCATACTCGTAATTTCACCTGTTGTAGAAAACATCGCTGAATGAAGTCTTAACTGTGGCATACATTATCATAAATTCTCTCTCTCTGCACATCGTCAGTGAGACAAAACAAGAGGTCGTGCATGTGAAGCTAATGTGCTGCACAATACTGCCCCCTGCTGTCCACACGGTGTCTTACTGAATTTGTTGCCTACATAATGACATTTTGTTTTGAAGCTCTGAAAGCTGTATTCATGATTTTTTTCCTTTACATTTTACAGGGTGTATGAAGCCTAAACGTTTATCATATGCACAACAACATCAGAGGTTTAAAATACCTACAGCAATGCACAAGAGCAGCTGGGGAGCTGGGAATCTACCGAGGACCAATCTTTTTGGTGTTTTGTTCTTTTGTTTTTTTGTTTTTGTTTTTGTTTTGTTTTTTTTAAATAGAAATATGAGATATACAGTAATACTCCGACCAGCTCTTCAAGCACTGCAGAAATTTGACTGGTCATATGGATTTGGCAAACCACCCTCCCATATACATTTCAGTCGTAGTTATAGCTGAACATTTGTTCCAATTGTAAACAGTCAACGAGAAGTGTTGCTCTCTTAATGTAATATCAAAGTATCGTGGGGAAATGTCCGTGAACATGGCTCATTGTGTGGTCAGGTTGGAGGGGTTAGACCCTGAGATACTTGTGTGTTTTTGGACTGATCCATTGTATTGTAAAGGAGTTGTGCTACTCATATTCTTCAACCACCAGAGTAATAATTGTAAAATAGCATGCTGTTCACAAGTGTCAAACATAGTACATCGTCAAGGAATTGATGAAACAAGGATATTTTTCTGAACTTTTTATCAGTTTCTTCCCATGTTACATTTTTAACTGCAAGACCAAGAACTGAAAAGTGTATTCGCCAGTATTTTCATATTTCTTAAAAATATATGTATGTCTAGAAGAAAAACACATATAAACAGAAACATAAGTGACATCTATGAGTAAACCGTCAATCAAAACATTTGGAGACAGTTTGTATAAAATGTTTCGGGATGAGAGATTGTTCCAGGTACCATTCTAGCACGCGACAGTTAGCGGTGACGTGTAAGGAGACCGCGTCACGTCACGCATTCATGCACTGTCCGGTTTGTCCGGAACACTGCCGTCTTTTTTCAGTGCAGCAACACTCTCGTATACGCATGTGATGTTACGCTGAACCACACCGATTTGAAACTTTCCCCTCTCTCCACTTTGTGCGGTCGTTTGATAAGACAGTAATTCACAGTGTAATTCATGCTTAGGCCATTAGGTGTGGTGAATGGATGGCTTCAAAAAAAGAAAAGAAAATGGTATCTAGCTTCATCACTGGAAGTTAAGATGGGCAACAGGCTACAGAACAGACGTGCAGGTACAAAATTCTGAGTATATTAATAATAAGGTCTTCAGTGTGTCGCTTTATTTATCCTACCTTTTTGTGTGAAATATTATTTTAATTAGTCTGGTATGACAGTCATATTTTCCACTAAATCTAATGGTTTTCATCTACTCTTGTTTATCTTATTATAGACACACAAATGAACATCTTGTACATACACAACCTCATTTAGCAGATTTAAGGTTTCTTAGTGTATGTATTGTATTACCGAGCGGTTATTTTGCTATTTAAATATATTCGATTTAACTGGAATATTTGAGATTTCGTGTTTGAGCCACCAAACACAGTTTCAGATACATTCCGCGGAATGTAATCTAAAAGTACAGCAATAAAACTGTTTGAAAACATACTGAATTCGTCGATTAATTTTATCATTTGTTGTTAAATGAAACCAAAATGCAGTGGCGTATGATCATCCACCAGATGGCGGTGTTATGTAAGTATCAGAGAGATAATTGAGAGTTTGTCATCTGATGTTTGGGTCGTCCACCTACCTAAAAATCAAGTGATTCATTAAAATCACAAATTAGTCCGTTTTTAGGCGAAGTGCCTAGAACCCTTTGAACGGCTAAGAAAAACAGCCCTTACAGCTGAAACAATCGAGTCCAACTGACCAGGGAGATTTTACGCAGCTTAATTTCTCAGCCGTAGTTAAAATTCACTTTAGTAAATCAGTAGCCAAAAGTCAGGATTATTCCAAAAAAAGAACAAAAAACGATTGTTCTAAATGAGGAAAACAGCAGGAAGGTTTACAATGCTGACTCCAAATACCTCAACCGACAACTCTGTTCTAGTATGCATTAAACGAATGGGGAATATTTATATTATATTTGTACATTAAGAGGTATTAAGATTCGATATTATGTATATACACTAAATCGGCATTAGTTAATTTTTACATGTCGAAGTTAAAGTCAAATATAGGTTATGGCCTCCATTATGTAGATAGACATAAAGTCGGCATTAGTTAATTTTTACATGTCAAAGCTAAAGTTAAATAAGTATAGGTTATGGCCTCCAGAATTTATCTGTTAGACAATCATGGAAGACGGATGTAGGCCTATACATTTATTCACCCATTCATTAATGCAGTCAGTTAAGGGGTTGGGAAAACAAGAAAGAAAATAATTTGAGTAGCGCAAGTACAGAGCTGAAGCATGCCAAACTCAGCTCGATTAGACTTTAAGGTCTCTATAGACGTGATATTGTACTAGTAAATCCACCTCACTTACGACGTATATGGCAACAATCTCTTTGGAGTGAAGGCATTCACTTAACATTGCACTCAAATCGAATGTTCTGGAAAAAGATAGTACGCAAACACGCCTAGCTTTGTTAAGGACCGCCGATGTGTGGCACGATGGTCACTGTAAAGGAAGTATTTCGTTCGGGAGGAGTGCGCCTGAGCAAAGGGAGAGGCGGGGATACAGTTTTTGGCATCTCTTTCCCGTTGTGGGTGTGTGAGACATTCTTGCGACGAGCTGCGAACGCTATCAGAATCTGAGCAAACAAGGATTCCTTTTTATGCCAGCCTGATTATGCGTTCAGAATACCTCTGCCAATACTGTTCTATTGTTTTCATATAAATTGTCAATTTGGACGTGAAATAAGGACTAAACACAAGCACTGTTCATCGCTCTCGATATACCGTCCGATTTAACCTGGTAGGTGCAATGCTCTTTGGATTAGCTTCCTCTCCGAGCGGGCTTGATGTATAAACCAGTTAACCTACCTATCGCTAAAATGGTGCTGCTTTATAAAAAAAAAATGTGTTAGCCTGTTCGCTGTTAGCTTATGCGGTAGAACTTAAACGATTTTATGTCTGTTGATATTGTATTTAAGTATCTGAATAACAACATCATGCTCTCGTCGTACAATGTGTTGACGTTTTTACCATCGTAAATATAAGCTGCACCAGGACCTGACAGGACTATACAGTTTGAAAGTCCCTAGCTAGCTAATGTTGCTTCACGGTTAGCTTTCATCCAAGTCAGTCAGAGTAATTTTATGTGTAGATTCGTTTTGTGGAAAATAAAGCTACACATATTAGCAAAAGCAGTTTCACTTTGTACAGTGGTCAAACGTTAGCCTGGTTTCGTTTTACGGAGCTACGCGTTTGCCAGCTAACTAGCACCAGTCTCTTGGAATTCTTTATGCTAACAGTCATCAACGTAGCTGTCGCTAGCGACAGTTACTACTTCGATCATAGATGAATGTGTAGCGGCTATTTTTTCTCTTTGAAGCGTCGAGATGTCACTGCGATTAAATTAAATATTGTCTGCCTTTTAATTATAGAACATCATACCAGAAGTGTGGTGGGCTGTTATGTAGCGTAAATCAAACAGGAAGGATGGCTATGTTTACTTAAAAAAAACCCTAACCTGGTTATTGCGATTCTTGGTGTCTTTATTCGTGATACTTGAACGGCGTTAAGCGATTGCCATACGGCTACTGTCCAGCGTCATGTTCTCGCTGACAAATGTTTCGTCCGATTTTGTCTCAGCTTTTAGAGATAACTCCGGACGTGTCAACCTCATTATACCCATCAATACCTCCGCGTTTTTCACTCATGTGCAGCAATTAGGGTTGTGCCTTCTGCCGTACTTTCGTTGCCTTGCGTACTATAATTAATATAGCCTAAATAAGCACTTTTTTTGTGCTGACTACAGAAAAGACAACTGTTATCCAAACACTTTATGTGAAGAGAACATGTCATTGCAAGTTCATAGCACATAGCCCCGCATTCACGCCTTTTCCTGGCCCTCAAATAGACGTTAGTGCTTTTGATCATGATGACAGTAACCTCTTTGTGACTTAAGTATCTCACCTTCATCACCTTCGGTTTTATATTTACATGTTAATGCTGGATGCAGTGGTTGATTTGTGTATAAATGCTTTGGTTTATTTGCCGATACTAAATCATTGTATTCAGATGCTTTTGCAAGCCCAGGCATTTGGTGGTTAAAGCCACATTTCAGATGTAAACACTCAGGCCTGGTGAACAGGTCATTTATCCATTCTTTGTTTGCCTCCCTTTTGTCACACTTCATTAAGTGACATGGTGTAGTCTGAACACTTGACCTGTTACATGCATGAATAAAACACCATGCACTCATAGCCTTAAACCTACTTAAAGACAATTGAAAGGTGTCATTGTTAAAGTCAGATTTTTGTAAGTATTGACAGAAGACTCAAAGGTCAGATGCTGTAGGAGTGTTTTTAAAAAAGGAAAAGGAAAAAAAAAACAGCTTTATCGCTGACAGAGCATTTGTAGAGTTAAGGGTGCGAGCCTTCCATCACTTTCTCAAAAATTATAAGCCTGTTTTTTTGTTTGTTTGTTTGTTTGTTTTGCCTTCTCCTCTGTTCATTTGTTTGTTCCATGTCTCTCTCCTAATTTGGAATGCAGGGTGACCTGAAATCTCATAGAGGTGTCTTTGCTTTCGGCCGTCTCAGTGGAGAGGCGCATGGGTTTGGTACACTGTCATGCCTGAAAGCAGTGATTTTTTTCAGACCAACAAGTTGTACAGAACTGTAAAGAGAGGTAATAGATTTGGAAGAAGAGTGGTATTCGTTAGATCCATCCAGAATGACATGACTGATTGTCAGTGGAGACCACTTAGAGAGGGAGGGAGGAGGACCCAGACTGACTCAGCCTCACAAGGAAACACGGCCAACTGCGTCTGCGCAGACTCCAAGCCAGAACCAGGCAGCGTGACACAGCTGGCAACTGAACACTGAGTAGACTATTACAGAATTTAGACAGGGAGCAGAATTTTGCTCTCAGACAGGCGCAGTTAAAAAAAAAAAAAAAACCTGTCACTGCGTTGTCTGTGAAATGCTCATCTCCTCACGGGCATTAGACATGTGTTCTAATGACGCTGCGTGATTAGTTAACGCAGCAGATGTGTTTTTGTGTTATCTAAAGCTGAAGACGCAGCTGTGCCGCTTAGCAGGGAAGGGTAATCTTTAGCAGGCTGTCAAACACATACCCAGGTTACCAAAACTAATTGGGCCCATGCACTCGTGCATAGACATTGCCAAGAACATTTTTGTCCTGGTTGCCAATGTTAATAAACAAATATATTTTAAAGCGATTTGGTGCACTCGCGTCGTAGAGGGATGTCTTTTTCATTTGTTTGTTTGTTTGTTGGCTCCTATGCATCATTAGGTAATTACTGTGAACTGTGAAGCGTTCCTCTGACTCCTTACAGATGTTTCAGTCACTGTTCCCAGAACTTGGTGACGGAAGTTTAAGTCTGCGGTATTAAACAAGCAGCAAGCTTTTTTTTTTTTTTTGAGAACCGTACGGAAAGAAAAACTGATTCGAGAAAGCAGAGTACTGGCCCCCCCTGCGGCGAGAGATTATTATGAAAGTCAGTTGTTTTGTAATTCCAGGAGGCCAAGCAAAACCAGATCCATGAGATCCCATAGCAAGCCGAGAACAGAACATCTGAAAGAGTAGACAAACCTGTGTGTGTTCACACCAGCGTGGATCCAGCGCACACCGAGGTTCCCAAAACAGACGGGCGAACGCTAGGGTAGCCGGGGCGTCTCTGAGCCCCCGGGAGCCGGGAGGCCCCTTTTTTTTTTCTGATACGGGGAGCAGATGCTGGGGGAGAAGACAGCCTGCCCTTTAAAAGATGCTGAATGTGCCCTGTTCAGATTACATGGCAGGAGAAGCTGTGCCCTTGAGAAGATTTTGCACAGCGTTGCTTGGCTGAGATGCTGGTTTCTCCCTGACTGGCAGATTTGCGCTCTCTTCCTCAGACTTGACAGTCGGCCCATCCTGAGAACAGGTGCAGCACCATATGGGTGTCTGGTTGATTAGATTGGAGTTTTAAGTGTGCTGATGAGTAGATGTTCTACTTTGCAACAGTGACTATAGTCTGTTTTTCTTTTTTTTTTTTTTCTTCTGCTTCTTCTTTTTTTATGACTGCTGTCATAAAATGGGGGGGGGGGGGGGGGGGGGGGCTAGACAACAGCTCTCATTTGGCTCCTTTCATAACCCAGGAATTGAAGTGCATGGAACAGTTTTAAAATTGAAAAATATCGTTCGGGTTTTTTTTTTTGTGATAAGGGAAGTGAAATTAGATCACACATCCTGTTGTCTTTTGGTGGGGAGAGATTTGTTATCTCAAGACAGGCATGGAATGGAATAGCTCAGAGACACAAACACACACACACACACACACATGCACGCGCAGCAGATCAAAATAGAGCCCAGTTTCCTGTTGATCCAAGGAAAGAACGGTGCCAGTTGCGCTGAAGATAAACTCCTCGCCAGCCACGCCCCCACACAGCGATGACACTGAGCCAAAGGTCAAGAGATGATCGGCGTTGGCGATCTGCCACGCCTCAGGCTCTCTCTTAACTCTGTCTTAACCTAATGAGATGCCATCTCACCTTGCCTCTCTCTTTGTGTGCCTTGACTGTGCACGTGACTCGCCGCTTTGCAAATTTAGCCTCGGAATCTAATTCAGATGTGGCTTCCTGTGATGTTTCTCTCTTAAACCACAGAAACTGTGGTGGAGGGGGAAGTTTAATGAGCGCTGGCGATTTAGCGTCGTATGCACACCCTGAATGTTTTGCATTCAGTTATAAAAGCTTCTCTTCATCGCGTAAGAACCCAAAACTAAACCGGACCCTGTAGGCAACTCTTAGGGAGGTGTCATCATCCAAAGTGTTTCTGTATGTGGTCTCAGCAGTCCGGTCCAGAAGCTGTTGATGTAGAAACTCAACGTCGGCTTCCCAGGAGGCTGTGTCAGAACGACCTTGTTGGACGTGTAGGCAGGTCCTGTCTCAGCTGACTGAGAAGTGTGTGGGATTTTTCCTATGTGCCTCTGAGCTATAATGTTCTAACCAAGTTCCCCCCCCAGTAAAACGTTTCGCTCTAACAGCAGAGATTGTTTTTCAGCTCTTGGAGCAAAGCGTGATCATTGATTTTTTTTCTTCAGAATCCTGCTTTCCGTATTCTCCATATTGCCTTCGTTTGGTTACTTATTTTTGGTGTTTTTTCTTTTTTCTTTTTTTTCTTCTTCCCACAGCACTCTTTCGCTCTCCTCTCACGGCCTGTCTCTCCTCTCACAACCTGTGTCTCACTCTCACAGCCTGTCTCTCCTCTCACGGCCTGTGTCTCACTCTCACGGCCTGTGTCTCACTCTCACGGCCTGTCTCTCCTCTCACAGGCTGTGTCTCACTCTCACAGCCTGTCTCTCCTCTCACAGCCTGTCTCTCCTCTCACGGCCTGTCTCTCCTCCCACGGCCTGTGTCTCACTCTCACGGCCTGTCTCTCCTCTCACGGCCTGTGTCTCACTCTCTCATGCTATGTGCGTGTGTGTAAGCTAAGTGTCAGAGCTCATTTGTGTGAGAGGCAGTGTTGGGGAGCTGGGCTGCTGTGTGCTGGTGAAGGGAATGCATTTAGGAGCTGAGATATGACCCAATGTGCTGCTCTCTCCCACTCAGTCCTCCTGAGGGCTCACTGATAACATCAACAATATTTTATTATAGCCTCTCTTTTTTTTTCTTATTCTTTTCTTCTCTTGTTATTTTTATTATGCATACTGAAGGCAGTGGTTAGTCATGAAGTCTTATTTCTGTGTCGTCAGGGACCCCCACTCTGCCAGTTTGGCTTTTTGCCATTCGGCCCAAACCTCCAAGGGGGCTAGTGTAACAGTCTGGAAATTTCCATTCACTGCAGAGTCAGGTTAGAAGACTCTTAATCAATAATGTGAATGTCACTGCTGAGTGGAGCTAAGACGACATTAGTTATGGCTTACACGTGTGATGTCGGGGGCGGGATACTCAGTATTTCACCCGTGTTCTTTTCTCTTTCTCTCTCTCTCTCCTTTTTTTTTCTTAATAAGTTACGGCTTCTTACTTTGTTTTCAGTTGGGGTTTTTTTCTCAGATGCAGTTGAAAAGGAACATTGTGGTTCTGTAATATAGATATATATAGAGAGAGACAGGCACAAACTGATCCTGACCTTTATATTGCTTGTTATAGAGCCTGTGGAACACTCCCAAGCGTAAAGTTACTGAAAATCCATCCTTTGGCCCTTTTAAACCTTAAGTATGTGGATTTTAAATCTTAACGATCGGATGATTACGGCCGTCTGGTGAAAGCGCTGATCTAAAAAGAGCCATCGCACTGGCCGCAACCACATTCATTTCACTGCCGTCGGGTTAGTTCGTCCGAATGCACTGACCAGCCGTACTGTGTGTCTGGACGTATGTGAGGCGTAAGTGCATGGTTTTTCACAGGCCTGGGCATTGCCTGAGATGGTGCATAATGCTGAAGGCAGAGGGAGAGCTGACCTAGCTTCAGCACGTGTTCCCAAATCCAGAGCAGGACACAGAGACCTTGTCTTTGTGTGACCTCTTCCCCATTAGATAAGAAGTCTCTCTTACACATATCCCCTAAGGAGATGGAGAAGTTATTAATTAAACTGTGGCATGTCATGCAGGAGTCCTCTTGTACAGCCTCTGCATCGGTCAAGGCAGTACACAAGGCCGGTTAATTGAATTGAATTTGAATGTAAGATGTAAATGTGGTGGTTTTGTATTGGGTCTGGGTCTATGGGGACCTGGAGCACAGATGAAGGCAGGAGTTTCTCCTGTTTTTACCTGGGCAAAGAGCGGCAGCTCTGTGTGAAAGTAGGACAGGGTGGGCGTGTCCAGGGAAAACAGCACTATGTAACTGTAATTAAGTCAGCGCAATGGGGGCTCCCCATAGTATCGGGAGTCCGCCCTTTTCTTCATGAACTTTCCAAACAATGGCCGATATTGTGAACAAAAAGGTCATGGAGCGTGAAGTGTGGAATTAAGAGCAGAGCCATTGGCCATTGTCTCGGAGCCAAGACAGTGGTTCCGAAAGCTTTCCCTCTGCACCCTGTTGGGAAGAGAGTTTTGGGAACATTTTGTACTGGCAGCTAACGGCTTTGATTTAACGACAAGACATAAGGCAACGCTGCGTAGTTACGTGTGTGAGCACGTGCAATGCGGAGATGCTCCTGCAGTCACGAGAACAGGGTGCCACGTAAGGGTGAATTCAGGTCAATAAATAACTGTTTAGTGTTGGAGATCGCTATACATTCGCAAGGTTTTACTAAGAGTGTTCCAGAATGGTGATCTTCCAGTGCACCAGCTCCACCCACATTGTATGCCTCAGAGATTACTCTTAAATCCACGGGTTGTTGTCTGTTACATAACTTTGGTCGGTAGGTCTGCACAATCGGAAAATCCACTTATGTTGGGAGATGAACTAGATCTAGTCCGCTTGTTTTTTTTGTTTTGTTTTGTTTTGTTTTTTTCTTTTTTAATTTCAGCTCTGTTGCAAGGTCAAACTGTAGAAAGTGCTACCTCTGCAGTCAGCTTCTCTGAATACCTGGATTCTGTCATTTATTTCATGAGCTGTTGTGTTAAAACACGCCTCCCACCAACACCAGCTCAACTACCATTACCACCAAACAAACACCCTTCCCACTGACTGGGGTTTTGAGCTGCACAGAATCTCATCTGTTTCAATCAGTCCAACAAATCGAGACACTTTTGATTTGGTTTCTTCTCTTTCTTTCTTTCTTTCTTTCTTTCTTTCTTTCTTTCTTTCTTTCTCCTAACCCACATTGTCTCTCCGTTCCAGCTAAACCACTGACGTCCTGACCAGGATTTGCGGTCTGTCAATGAGGAACTACAGGCTTATCTTCTGCCACAACCTGAAGCAGCCATAGATGACGATTCTTTTCCCTGTGAGTCAGTGGGGCAGGAGATAAAGGTCAGCTTCTGGGTGTTTGAAGTGCAACAAGGTGAGTTACCCCTCAGCACCCGACAGCAGCGTTCGTACTTAGTTCTAATCTCCTGTCTCACCCCTCTGAGAAAACCTCTATAAAAAAAAAAAAAAAAAAAGAACGACCCCATTTAACCCCTGAAAACTCATACCCTGAGACTCATTTGTTTATTCTCATGTTTGGTGTCTTATTCCTGTTAAATTGAAGTGAATGGTGAAAGTGTTGTTTGTCTGGATACAGCCAATCAGGTCACGGATTCTGACTTTATAGCTCCACAGAGGAGTGAGGCCTTGTTTTTAACAGTCGGCCAGGCTTAATGGCGTTTGGTCTAATTATCACGCTAACGAGTTTGACTGCAGCTCACTCACCTGGTACCATCAGCGCAGTATGTCCAACCCATCTGATGATACCGTCAGTGCAGTATGTCCGACCCATCTGATGGTACCGTCAACCTTGTCTGGGCGACCCATCTGATGGTACCGTCAACCTTGTCTGGGCGACTCATCTGAGGGTACCATCAGCCCTGTCTGGGCGGCCCATCTGATGGTACCATCAGCCCTGTCTGGGCGACCCATCTGACGGTACCATCAGCCCAATTTAGATGGCCCATCTGACGGTCCCTTCAGGCCAGTTTGGACGGCCCATCCGATGGTACCATCAGCCCTGATAGCTCTCACACTGTCACATGACAACAGTCAGTCATCTTACGTAACCAGCCTCTCAACCCTGACTCCAGGCCTGATAAGAGCCCTGGTGGGAGGCGGCGCTTCAGAGTTTGTTTTGTTTTTTCGCCTCTGCCTGTGATGTTTGCCTTGACCCCTTCGGCTCTTCCGTGCTTGTGTAGGGATGAGTTAGAAAGCTGACGTGACTGCTCACTCTCTCTCTCTCTCGGGCTCAGACCAACTGAAGCAGCCTGGCTGTGGAAGCGATGAGGAGGAGCCTCTCTCCCTCTCTCAGCGAGTCCCTCAATACGACCCGGGTGTTTGGAGTCCCCTTGGAGGAGGTGCAGCAGAGCGGGCAGCCAGGGCAGGAGGTCCCCCTGCTGGTCAGAAGCATCGTGGAGTACATTGAGGAGCATGGTGAGTTTGACCTTTGGCCTCTCCGGATGCCTCACCCCACGGGGTGTGTGTGTGTGTGTTTTTTTGTCTGTGTGTGTGTGTTTGCATGCGCGCGCGCACACGCGCTTGCGTCGTCTTGTGGTAACTGAGGTCAGAGGTCAGTTAAATCTGTATGCACTATATAAAGCTTAACACTGTGCTTATGTTGCAGGACTGACATCTGGACTGGGTTTTGCACTAGTGTTGGCTTCATTTGCAACTAACACGCAGTATCATGTTGAATAATGTTAGTGATTTGAAGGGGTTTTGTGTTTGTTTTTAATGGAATTACAGTAAGTAAATATGCCATAATCATCGTTCAGTTTCTTGTGGGGGTTTAATTGGTCAGTTGAAGTTTAGGTGATCTTTTGTACCTGAGGTCGATGATTAAAACAATCAGGTGATAAACTGCAATTCGACAGCTGTGGGTGTAGACTGTGATGACATCGTTACGTTCCTAGAAAGGAATTCCAGATCAGCTGTAAAATCCAGTTTAAAAGCCATTTCTTTCAAAGGATTAAACATTTCTAACCTTTTCGCCCGTTTGCGCCATAGTCATCCAACACCCATCGTAGTAATTTTAACTGAGGCTTACAGCTGGAAGGACAGTCGGACAGTGAAATGTAAACAGACACGATTCCTGAAATTTCCAGGGGTCGACCTTCATGATAATGTCCATTCTGCTGACCTGTGTAACCAGGGCAACGTGCTATTACTTCTCTCTGGGTCAGAGGTCACACACTCCTGAAGCAGCTCCAGGGTCAGGTGCCTGGGACAGGAGCTCATCAGTGACCTGACCTGACCTTCCGTAAGCCCTACAGTAACCCCAGCTTTCATTCCGCCGTACTGCCATTGTACAACCTCAGAGCCATCTGGGGTCCTGCAGTAGCCCACTGCTCTTAATCATGGGATGTGTAGTCATGTCGGTTTTAAAACTTAATCATGGGATGTGTAGTCATGTCGGTTTTAAAACTTAATCATGGGGTGTGTAGTCATGTCGGTTTTAAAACTTAATCATGGGATGTGTAGTCATATCGGTTTTAAAACTTAATCATGGGATGTGTAGTCATGTCGGTTTTAAAACTTAATCATGGGATGTGTAGTCATATCGGTTTTAAAACTTAATCATGGGATGTGTAGTCACGTCGGTTTTAAAACTGCGATATTAAGCAGCAGAGGACCGTGGCTGAGGTCTGCTTATCTTTTAAATACGTGTCCAAGATAATGTCATAACTATTTCACCTTAGAGGTTAATGAGATTTACCGCTGTCTTCTCTCTTGAGCGTGACTCTGACAACACAGCCTCTGTGTCGCTGTGTTTGATCTGTCTCTAGCCGCTGTGACTCGCTTCCACGCGTACGCTTGTTTTCTGTTAGCAGATTAAAGTGCCTTTCCGTTGCCTTCACATTTGTGGCGTTAATCAGAAGTAGAGTGTTAAAAACAACACTGAAAACCATCGCAGAGGTTATTTAATTCATTATGTAATCTGTGATACTTTTGTTCTGCGTTTTTTTTTTTTGTTGTTGTTGTTGTCGTTTTTTTATCGTACTTAAGATAAGCATAGCAGAGATTCCTTGCCAAAGCTCACATGCCCTTTTGATAACCCCCAAAAATGTTGTCTGTACAGATTGGCAGATATGGAAAAAACTTCAGATACTTCTGTGTTTCCTCTCTTGTATAACCTGTCCCTGATCACATGATTTTTCCCATGGGTGAAAGAATGCTGATGTAATCCCATCAGCCCACAGCGGCGTTTCTGTGCCATCATACATGTAGCATAATGCACAGGCTTATCGGCCTTTCGGCGTCACGCCTCACGCATCTCACCGCCCTCGTTATTCCGCCGTTGCCTTCATACGCTCCCGAAACACACAGAACGTCTGGCGTAAACAGGAGCTCACATGACACAGCCTCACATGACGCTGGTCATGTGGTAGGTTCCTGTCACCTCGGTAATACTTCAAAGGCCCGTTGTCTGTGAAGTCCTGTTTTCCAAGCACGACTCGTTTTGTGTTTTTAGGGTCAGGATTAGATTTTACCCACCCCACTCATTCAGACGTAGGCTTTCTTACCGGCTGGTCGTTGTGTTGTCAAAGTCAGCGACGTTTTGAAAATGCGTGAAGCCTTTTGTGAGAGCTCACGCTGAATGCGGTGGTGTCGAGAGGGTGTGGTATGGTCAGTGTTGCTCATTGAAATGTGCTTTAGCAGATCTACCAGACACCACGTGATTGTCCAGTCCTCGTGTCTGTCATGCGGTTGGTTTTGTAAGACCAGTCAGACCAGTCGCACCCCATCCCCGGGCCATTATCCCAGCGCTGTGGCATCTCCGCCCGAGCTGCTGGCTGAAGGTGGGCAGAACGAGAGTTTGGTTTTGGCTTTATGAATAACACGCAAGCTCAGTGGCTTTCTCCTCGTCCTCTGGAGAACCTGAGGTATGTGCACAGACAGTAAAGCAGCCGCGGGGAAGCCCACAGACAGACAGACAGACGGACAGACAGGTTGTCTGTTAGCATGAGAACCAGAGAGGAAACCCCAGTGCTGCTCTTACCAGGCTCCAGAGCCCACAGTTCTCTCTCGGCTTTACCCAGAAACACACTGGCCTGCAGAGGAGCTCCAGAGAAGAGAAGATTTTTTTTTCCCACTCCTAATCGAAACACTGATTGTTGAAATTGTTGTTTAGTTGTTATTTAAGCTGGATGTTATCACCTGACTATCTCACGCATTGAGTGCCAAGAGCTATTAAAGATAACAGGTCTAGTTTATTCCCAAACCTCATCTGAAGGTTAACCATTTAAATACTCGACAGAGTTTACACTGAAATGAATGGATTTATCTGTTTATTTGCTGTATGTCATTATTTTATTTTATTTTATTTTATTTTTACCTGGGGCAGGGCATGGTACTGGTTGTTTTGATATGGATTATCATGTTTAAAAGTGTCTGATGTTGAGTAATGGAATGAGTGTGAACGCAGTTGACCGTGTGCTGTCTGTCTGTCTGTCTGTCTGTGTGTGTGTGTGTGTGTGTGTGTGTGTGTGTGTGTTGTTCAGGGGGTCTTGACTTGGAGGGGCTGTTTCTAGTGAACGGGAACGCGGAGCGCGTGGACTGGCTTCGACAGCGCTTTGACAGTGGTGAAGATGTGGATCTGCAGAAGGAGGCGGACGTGGCCTCGGCCGTCAGCCTGTTACGCCTCTTCCTGCAGGAGCTCCCCGAACCCGTGATCCCCACAGGACTGCAAATACACATCCTGCAACTTTATCAAGGTTAGTTACACACACACACTCTCTCTCTCTCTTTCTCTCCCTCTCCCTCTCCCTCTCTCTCCCTCTCTCTCTCTCTCTCTCTTTCTCTCTCCCTCTCTTTCTCTCTCTTTCTCTCCCTCTCCCTCTCTCTCTCTCTCTCTCTCCTCTCTCTCTCTCTCTCTCTTTCTCTCCCTCTCCCTCTCTCCCTCTCTCTCGCTCTCTCTCTCTCTCTCTCCCTCCCTCTCCCTCTCTCTCTCTCTCTCTCTCTCTCTCTCTCTCTCTCTCTCCCTCCCTCTCTCTCTCTCTCTCTCTTTCTCTCCCTCTCTCTTTCTCTCTCTCTCCTTCTCTCTCTCTCTCCCTCCATCCATCCATTTGCCTCAAACGCAAACAAATGTAAATCGTAAGGTAACCGGAGCAGTTCCAGATGTGAGTTGGAGTCATTCTGTAGCAGGGACATGAGATTTGTTGCTTTCGAACAGAGAAACGCCAAACTGATTGCTCTGGTGGAAGAGCAAACAAGAACAAACAGAATTTACTGAGGGGAGTTGAACAATGGCTGGGGAAAAATTGGCGCCAGTAGACTAAACTGTTCCCGCCTGTGTAAAAAATTATACAATTCGGGCATCGCCTCTCCTCTGGCCCTCTCCTGTAATTGGTTGCCGAGGGTTTTTTTTTTTTTTTTGACCCATTTAGCGGTCCCTTACATCACAACCCGCCGGTCAGTGCCTTTCTGAACCGTCTCCCTTGCCCTAGCCTCTGGCTGCAGTCTTTGAGCGCTCTCTGATCGCTCTGGGCGTCTCCCAATCATTTCCTCACACTTCTCACTCCTCAGACTACAGCAGTGAGGAGGAACTGGCCAGAAATATGAAGTACTTCCTGCAGCAGTTGCCTCAGGTCAACTACAGCCTGCTCCGGTTCCTCTGCCGATTCCTGTCCAATGTGGCGTCCCTTCAAGAGGAAAGCTGGAGCGTCGGAGCCCTCGCCGCCGTCTTCGGCCCCGACATCTTCCAGTAAGATCCCGTTCCTCTGCCCTCTGTAATTTCCCATCTCGTCATCAGAAATGAGGCACTTCCAAAGATCACAGCCTGTACCACATTAAAAAACAAAAGAGAAGATGCAGAACGGCGAGGAATGCTGTCGTCTCTGTCATCCACAGATTGTGTGTGAGCTGTGTCAGTGAAGAACAGCTTGTGTAACTGTGTGGTTAGTGATACCAGTGTGATCAGGTGATGGTAATCCCTGAAATGGGGTACCTGCTCAGAGTGTTAATGAGTGTTAATGAGTGTTAATGAGTGTTAATGAGTGTTAATGAGCGTTGACTTGTCCTGACACGTGTCTGTCCTCTCCGTCCTGCAGCTTAGACACAGACGTGGAGGACCTGAAGGAGCAGGAGTCCGTGAGCCGCATCCTTGCCGAGCTCTTGGAGAACCAGGAGGACTTCTTCGACTCCGAGGAGGACGACATATCCACGACCAACGACTACAGTTCCATCAACGAGCAGGTAAAAACGGCAACCTCCCCCCCTCCACAGTCCGCCCCGAAACCTCGAGATCTGCCGTTACTCTGCATCGGCGTGGCTGGCATATGCATGTATTGCAGAGGGAAAACCATAGCGCGGTCTAGAGCTGTCAGTTCTCACCACATCCTAATCTGCCGAAGTTGTGGCTTCTGTCTGTGGCGGTCCTTTAAGGGTTAATAACGTTACGTAACAGGTCGTTTTCCCCGGCTCCGGAAAGGCAGCGAGCTGCTGTGCTAGTGTTTGTGTTTGTGTACGGGATGAATAAGATTAGTGTAAGGAGAGTATTAGTTCATTAAACTCATTGCATTCATTCCTTACCCAAAACAGTGCAAGTGCAGCATTGGCAGGGAAACTGAAAAAAAAAGAAAGAAAGAAAGAAAAAGGCGATTATGGATTTAGCCATTGATGTTTATTTGAATCAGTCAAATCGCCCCGTTTTCACCCTGAGCCAGCGCCAAGTGTTGCACCAGTGGAAAAGTGGAGCAGCAGGATAGAGGAGGAAAAAGCCTGTCGTCAGGATATTATGTCTGCATGGTTATGTAACCCTGTTCTCCTCCCTTAATGTGGCATCCAAAAGGCGTCTCGCTCTCGCTCTCGCTCTCTTTTTCAACGTGTTTTGTTTGGTTTTAAATGCTGCAGCCCAGTCAGTAAATGATGGTAATGCATTTTAATCTGTTCGTCAATCTCCTCATACTCTCTCCCGGTCTGTGTTGTGGAGAGTGGCAGTAAGCGAGGCCGACATAATCTGGTTCTTAGTCTGGGGTAGAACACTGAGGTCTCTCTTACCAAAGCAAGTGGCCTCTGCCACAGGAAACAATCGACGATAAGCTCCAAATTCCTTCCAAGTGACTCTTATTTCTTTTTCGTGTTGAAATGCCTTAAGGGAGAGGAGATGAATGCTTAAGGAATTGCCCTCTTTCAAGGCGTGCAGAAAAAAAAAGTCACTAAAACCACAGGCTTATGTAAGAGGATGATGTAAGGTTGGAACCAACACCTGAAAGGCTCTCTGGAGAGCTCTCGTTTTCATAATGGACTTTGAGAAGAATTATACAGACCAGGGGCAGTCTGTGGCTTCCACTAGACCCAGCTAAGCTTTTAGAGGAACACAAACCTCCCTCAGTGTGGTTTGCCTTCTGTGGAGCAGACAGAGAGGGACACTCTGAGCTCCTGAGAGTTCTCCATAGACATGCATTGGAGCGGTAAAGTCGTACCCTGGGCATCCCCAGGCCGTGTGAGAAGACACTTTAGAATCACAGGGTGAAGTATGACAGGCAGTGCTGCACCTCAGAGTTTGGGCTGGGGAGGGGTGAACCTTCCTGAACCTGTGCCAGAGGAAGAGGGGAAACTTATCTCCCTTCTCATGTGGTCCACCATAATGAATATGGGCATAAATCATGGATTCATCTCTCTCTCTCTGTCTCTGTCTCTGTCTCTGTCTCTCTCTCTCTCTCTCTCTCTCTCTGTCTCTCTCTCTCTCTCTCTCTCTCTCTCTCTCTCTCTCTCTCTCTGTCTCTCTCTCCCATCTGTCCTAATTGGGGACTTTCCTAACTCATCTGTCATTGGGGCACCACGTGTGTCTCTCAGACGCCCTGAGTTAATGTAAGATGAGGAGACGAGGGGGACAGGTCCTGCAGTACGTAAGCTGAAGCTGTGACAGAGCTATGACTGACCTACTTCGCTTCCCCCTGTCGGGGAGGGGGTGGGGGGGGGGGTGGAGAGTCATAGCTGGGTGAAGTTTGATGTAGTGTATAAAAAAGTCAGTGTAGGTATTTTGTTGCGGTTGCCTTGGGTGTGGTGATGTCTTCATTACGTGCCTTCAGAAATATTTTATTAAAAAAAAAAAAAAAAAAAACACCACCACCACCAACAACAGTTTGTAGCGTTTAGCTCTCATTCTTCTGTAACCGACTCTCCGTTTCCACCTCCATCTTCTCCCGTTTTCACGCTTTCCCGTCGTCCGCCCTCACACCACCTCCTCTCCCACACCTCCTTCTCCACCGCGTCCAGACCTCTCAGCGTCACCCGGTGAGCGTGAACGGCCCTGCGTGCTTCAGATTCTGATCTGCTCCGCCCTCCAAGCCCACTGCTCAGATCCGCTTCTCCGACCGTCTACCCTACAACCGCCGGCGCCCCCCCCCCCGGTCCCGGTCGCCATGGTAACAGGCAGTCGTGGAGAATGCTCTGTTCCGAAAAGCAGGCGACTGTAAAAGGCCGTGCCCTTTTGTTCTTCGCAGGCTTGCCTCTGCCTACTCGTTTGTCGGTGGATAAACTTGCCCAGGCAACACACACAGAAAGCCCTTTCAGAAAAGACAAGTCACCCACTAAGCTCGCGCTCGGAACTTTCCACACACTCGGATCTGTGCCTGTTTTTCCGTTTTTCTCAGAAAAGTCAGACCTGTGAGAGCTGTGTTCTCTGTAAATGTGGGTTTGTTTTGTGCACTTGACAGCAGCTTACACACACACACACACACACACGCACAGACAGCCAAGGGTCTTAATTAGACAGCTCTCCGGGGGTGGTTTTTTTATCATTGTAAAGAGTTTTTTGAATGTTGCATGAGACAGTCAAAATGCCTGTTATGTTGGTGCATGGATGCAGTGTTTGCAAGCCTTCCATTTCGCATGGCTGCACATCCACACAGCTAAAAGAATGAGGTGGATTAAGGCTCTATGTAAGAACCTGAGCAGAGACGTTGGTTCCTGTCTAGCTGTCAGGTCTTAAGGACAGCATTGTTAATTAGGGCCAGTGCCTTTGGAATTCTCTTCAATGTCATCCCAAGATCCGCTTGGAAATCCAACACGGAATTGTCCGCAGCGTCATCCCGAGATCTGCCGGGAAGCTCGACGTGCGGCCCAAAACACGAACGTGGCTTCCTCTGTCGGCACATCGTACAGGCCGTGCAGGGAGAGATTAACCTCCGTAGTGTTGCATCAGCATCAGAAAATCAATTATATGTGGGAAGCTGATGCTCCCTGTTTTCTGACCCAGGGAGGCTCTGTTACAGCCATTCTCTGGGGGTCATTTTGTACTCTGCTGATGTTGAACTCTTTGTAAATATCAAAGTCTTTTCATATTATCGTTGAAGATGAGCTGCATGCAGGGCCAGACACTACAAAGCAGTCAGAAAATCCTCAGTCTTCCCTTCAGCCCTCTGCAGACTCCAGCTGCCCAGCCATGACACACAGCATATGAGTCATATCTGCATGCATAATGAGGAGCAGCCACACGCAGCCAATCAGATGCCCGGCAGAGCGGTCGCCATGGCAACATGGCATAGCGACACTGCAGCAACAGCAGATGCAGAAGACGTCAGAAGAGACTGCTTTGGTGGAGGCAGTTGAATGCTTAAATGAAGGATGGTTGCACTGTGGACTACGCACACACACACACACACACACACACACACGCACACACACACACGCACACTGTAGGCTATTGCAGAAGACCTTAGAGATGAATTATTTTTAGATTGAAATTGAAGATACTGTGCGCTCCGGTTATGTAAAACTCTCTCTCTCTCTCTCTGTCTCTCTCTCTCTCTCTCTTTCTGTCTCTGTCCCTCACTCTCTCGCCATCTCTTTCACTCTCTGTGTTTCTCTCTCTCTCTTTCCCTCTCTCTCTCTCTCTCTCTCTCTCTCTCTCTCTCTCTCTCTCTGTGTTTCTCTCTCTCTCTCTCTGCCAGCTGTGCAGCCCTGTAATTTCCATTCTTCTTCTCGAGGCTAAGGAACAAGAAAAGCTAAGATAAGATGAGAAAATCCTTTATTAGTCCCACAAACGGGGAAATTTGCAGTGTTACAGCAGCAAAGGGGATAGCACAGTGGCAAGGGGCACCAGTGGAGGAAAAAAAAGCAAAATTGAATCAAAATAAAAATGGTTAGGGGCCCTGCAGTAGAACAGAGAGGGGAACTAAGGAGCATCTCCATAGATGTGTTCAGGCATTTTCAGGTTCTCCTCATGCAGTTTGATCATCTGTTGAAAGTTATGAGCGATGAGTCAGGTGTGTAAAGGCTGTCCATGACGCTCTCCGTCAGGAATAACACACAGACCATGTTGCTGCTCAGATCTAAAAGGGATGATCAAAGCAGTAACAGGGTGATGAAATGGCAGAAGGGCTCAGAGACCGGAGAGCTAAACTTCAGGGGGACTTACGTAACTGACGAGTCTGTGTGTGTCAATGCCGCTGGTCAGGACCCTTAAGACGATACGGCATGTTCATTTTCCCCTTGTATGTGTGAAATACCACATGACGATGTTTTGACCGGTGTTATGTAGGTTACATGGTGTCTGTAACGCTCTGTATGTGTGAAATACCACATGACGATGTTTCGACCGGTGTTATGTAGGTTACATGGTGTCTGTAACACGACGATTGAGAGCAATGGGCTGCTTTGCATATTATGTCGTCAAAGTGGCAACAGGTGGCGTTCGCTTCTAAACAACCACCCCTTCCCTTCCTCTCTGCCCCCCCCCCCCCCCCCATAGATCACAGAGCTACTGGAGGACGAGAAGTCGGAAGCCTGCGATGACCTGCCTCAGGACAGCGAGGAAGGTCTCTCTTCACTTTCCGCCAAACACTCCCAGGTCTCTCCTGCTTCCAGGTAAGAGCATAAACAGTTTGTCAACGCCTGACCAACACCCCTCAGCTTTCGGTATCAGTGGGTGACTATTACTGGCAACAGTGCCCTTCCCCCCACACTCTGTGCCCTCATATCTGTGTCACGCACCAGTCCGGGCTGCCTGGACCACGGCTGGCGTGTTTTCAAACGACATGTTATTGCAGTAAAGAGCAGTCTGAGTCATCAAACGCAGTAAACCATTAGCTAGTACAGTCACCATTAACCGCCACATGCCACGAAGGCGTAATAATTTCTAGAAGTGTCTAGAAGCGGAGGGGCTCCAGTCAAGGTCTCCCGTCCTCCAGCCCAAGGGCGTTTCTCTGTTGTGATTGGGGGGGGGGGGGGGGGGGGGGGGGTTTGACCGGTCCAGTCAAAGCGGCTGTGATTACCAGGACTCCTGCTGTGCTGAAAGGATGAGATCTCATTTGAAGAGAATAGGGTTAAGCTCCGAGGTCTAGACTAGAGCAGATCTGAGAGCCGTCTGAAACCTCCTCTCTCTCTGGGCCTCGGGTCTTTTTCATCTGAACGTTGTTTTGATAAGTGGCAAACAGCCTTTACCCCCGAGTTGGGCACGTAGCGTTTCCGTCCTACGTGCCAGGCTGTCATTGTGCCGCTGAAGGGCACAGATGTGACCCGGGTTATAGCGGTTTTAGGGCCAACACATCGGTGACTTTAAAAAAAAAAAAAACCTTCTTTGTTCTTTACACGTTTTGTGGCGGCTTTTCCTCGTCACGCTCCGTGTTTTCAGAATGCCAGATATCACGGGCGCCATCAGCTCTCAGTGTATAGTTTATGAGTGTTGTCTGGCCGCTGACGTGAGGGCAGGCCGGCCGGCCTTGCGTCTCCACTCTATAAAACATACAGTCAGAGTGTCTTCTCCACCACCGCAGGCTTGTGGGCTCATTTACAGTAATGTTGGGATTTGCATTGTGTCTTATTTCTCTCTGAGTGTAGCAGGGGTTACAGTCCTTTGGCCTAGTTTTGTGTGTGTGTGTGTGTGTGTTGTTCAAGGTGATTAATTGCAGTAACCTCTAATCCCCACAAACAGGCTGGCATACACTCACAGAGCCTTAAAGAGCTTTACCGAGCCGTTTGTCTCCCTGCCACTGGTATTTGACTGTTGATTTTTGATTGTGCCACATGAGTGCCTGGATTCGGCCTTACTTTCCCGTGCCCTCCTAACATGGTACTGTTTGCTTTGGTGTTGATTTGGACATTGACTCTGTTCACGTGCTTTAAATTCATTTGTCTTTCACACTGTTCTCACAGACGGAGCTGTGGTGATAAGTGCCGTGGTTATATCCACAAGGGGAAAGGACAAAACTCACTGCAGCTTAACATCGTCTAGCTCAGCTTCCCCCGCCCCCACCCCTCTTTGGCTGGCTTGTCTCTTAGTCAGGCTTTATCAGGAAATGACTGAGCAAATTATTTACAAGCAAAGAATTGCTCAACAATGTCACAGCAAAAAAAAATATATGTTATCCCTAGTCAGTAATTAAATATGTAATAATTACTTAAGTTGCTAGATAATTTGTGATTTTTTTTGGTTCATAAATATGCGTTAAAAAATTATTTCTACCTGTTATGTGTAACAGACAATATCCGTAGTTTTTAAAGCCTTGATTTCAGAGTGGCCCAGGGTGAACATTGGGCAGAATCTCCTAACCCTTTCCCCATTAGACTGATCTGGGGCCTGGGCGGTGAAGGCTTTAGACTGATCTGAGGCCTGGGCGGTGAAGGCTTTAGACTGATCTGAGGCCTGGGCGGTGAAGGCTTTAGACTGATCTGAGGCCTGGGCGGTGAAGGCTTTAGACTGATCTGAGGCCTGGGCGGTGAACGCATTAGACTGATCTGAGGTCTGAGCAGTGAAGCCATTAGACTGATCTGAGGTCTGAGCAGTGAAGCCATTAGACTGATCTGAGGTCTGAGCAGTGAAGCCATTAGACTGATCTGAGGTCTGAGCAGTGAAGGCTTTAGACTGATCTGAGGTCTGAGCAGTGAAGGCATTAGACTGATCTGAGGTCTGGTCGGTAAAGGCATTAGACTGATCTGAGGTCTGGTCGGTAAAGGCATTAGACTGATCTGAGGCCTGGCAGTGAAGGCTTTAGACTGATCTGAGGCCTGGGCGGTGAAGGCTTTGAGTGACAGCTGCAGCAGATTTAGAGTCCAGACAGACTCAGAGTGCCAGCGCTGAATGGCTTAATGAACAGTGAAAGAGCACTGGAAGAGGACGGCTTTGCCATCAGCGTCAGTCCAGACGCCAGACCTCGCGTCTGTTCCCTAACAACCACGGCTCACCGTTTGGAAGACCTATCAAAACAGCTTTCAGCCCAAACCACGTCAACGGATTGTCAAAAACGCAGACATTTCGCTGATTAAAATGTAAATGAGCTCAAAGAATCTGACCTGCTCCAATCTTTTTTTTTTTTTTTTTTTTTAATTTTGAAATGTTTTTGACGTGTTTCTGAGGTCATGAAATCAGAGAATGCCAAACATCAAGACATTGCGTTCGCTTGGTCTGGCTCCTGTTTCAGTAAATAAGGTTTGAGTGTGTGTGTGTGTGTGTGTGTGTGTGTGTGTGTGTGAGTGTGTGTGTGAGTGAGTGGGTGTGGGGGTGGGCAGCAGCAGCAGGCCTGGGCTGACCTGTTTGCGTGGCAGGCCCTGCCGTGATTAAACAGGTTCCCATTGTACCTTATTGGCATCTGGCAGGAACATCTCTCTGCTTCAGAGCTAAATATAATACCTCAGCTCTCATCTCAACCGCATGGAAAATATTTTTCGCGCGGCCCCAGAATAACCCATGGGGTTGTTGGCGAGTGTTCTTGAGACGCGTTGTCGGGCAGCGGCAGGTCCGTCGGAATGTGTGAACAGCTGTTGGCGACACGGTGCGGGTGTGTTAGAGGTGGTGGGGTCACCGACTCTAAATCTGCTCCTCTTCCTCCGTCCCATTGGCCTGTTTCACAGCCTGCGACGAACGGTTCGCAGTCACGGATAAGGGCCATCGGGCTCGGCTAATCACGCGCGGAGCATGGGCTTATGTCCCGCCCCGCCTGCAGAAGACGTGATGGCATTATTTATGAATGCGCAGCCACGGGCGCATGCCAGGCAGACTTGCCGTGCTCATCTGTGTCAACACGCCAGCCGCCTCCCACAGCAGCGTCTTACAGTCCCAGTGTCAGCTTACGACAGCAGGTCGCTAGGAGGCCACCTGCTCATGCCCAGTGCCACCAAAACAAGCGTCTCAGTCCCTGTTGACTCAACATCCTTCCCCAGGTCTGTGGACAGCCTCGCGTGGGTTGGCCGATAAACCACGCCCTGCGTGTAGTCCACATTCGGGGCGCGTGGGCGCGCTCAGCGTGAAATCACGTACATTGTGGAATTCGATATTCCTTTTGACCTAGATAATGCAGTTTTGCCTATCAGAGCACTCTGCCTCAGTCCTTGGACAGCATCTACCTCTCACCCTGTCCCTAGTCCTTCTCAGGGATTTTAATCTGCGATAACCATTCACTTTATCTCAACAGAAGTACTTTTGTGTTCGTGGAAAACAGTAAATGATACGTGTTAGTTGCTTCTGCTGCTTTGTTTCCTGCGAATGGATACAACATCACCATTCTCAGAACACGAGGAACTGTCTGATCCCCCTCTGCCAGCTGTGAGCAGAATTTATCTGCAGCAGGGAGTTCTTAAGATAGGGTTTAATTCAGCGCCCCTCCGTGTGTGTGTGTGTGTGTGTGTGTGTGTGTGTATGTATGTTTGTAAGGAGGAGATTTGATTTTTTTTTTAGTCTGGGAATATATGGGACATCTCTGAAGAGAGGTTAATGTGGAGGAGCATCTGGGTGCCCACACACACACACACAGAAAAGGTTATATAAAACCCTGTCATACAGGTGTCACACTGAGGCTGCTCCTCTCTTACAGGGCGTTTCTTAGGGCTGCATAGGACAGCTGATTGGCTGAGCAGGAGAAGAGGCCCGCCCCCAGGCAGTAGTGATTGGCTGAAGGGGGGGGCCAGTGACTGAGCTCAGTCAGGCAGCTCTGTATTTTAGCGAGGTTCCAGCGTGTTTACTGCAGCACTTTTCAGAGGAGAGTGCCGAGTTCCCCGCACAGGCACGCAGCGCAGACAGGACTCCGCAACATGTGCCCCGGTAGCCTGTGTTTGCTCTTCGACCTGCTCACACTGACTTTATCACCGCAAAGCGCACAGTCCGGATAACCAGACGCCCAGCGTTACCCGCGGGAATTCACTCACCAAGGCAAAGCTGACCGTTAAAAATGGCGTGCGAAATTCTTCTGCATAGGTAAAGTATGAGAGGGGAGAGAGAGAGTGGAAGGGAGGAGGGGAGGTGGGCAGTTTGTGCGTGTGGGAGAGAGAGAATGGTGGTGTTTTATAGAGGAGACATTGTGCTGTGGATGTGGAGGGAGCCTGGGTCCTGTTCGGTACGTTGGTCTGTGGAGGGCAGAGATTTATGGCTCCTTCGTCTCAGGGTCAGGTCCAGTGTCTTGTCCACACTGGACACGGTGTGGTGTCAAATTGGGATGAGATCATCTGCGAATCATCCGCTACGCTTTTGCCAATCTTGACGCGAGGCAAGTGTGTGTTTGTGTGTGTGTGTGTCTGTTTGTCTGTGTTTGTGTGTGTGTGTGTCTGTTTGTCTGTGTCTGTGTGTGTGTGTGTGTGTGTGTCTGTCTGTCTGTCTGTGTGTGTGTGTGTGTGTGTGTGTGTGTGTCTGTTTGTCTGTGTTTGTGTGTGTGTATGTGTGTGTGTGTGCGTGTGTGTGTCTGTTTGTCTGTGTTTGTGTGTGTGTGTGTGTATGTGTGTGTGTGTGTGTGTGTGTGTCTGTTTGTCTGTGTTTGTGTGTGTGTGTGTTTGTGTGTGTGTGTGGGGCTGTGACCTGTAATGTGAATCTGGGCTGAGTGGGTGTGAATGTAAGTGGAGGGTATGTAGATTCAGTGTTTGCTGCAGCTCTCTCTGCTCAGCAACTCTACAGGAGATGCAGTAACCAAGCACTGCATCGCAGCTGAATCCCCTTACCACATAGGCTCACTCACGCACACACACAGACTGCTGTGTCTGACACACACACACACACACACATACTACCACCAGAGCCGTGTGTGTGTGTCTGTGTGGAAGCCTGTTTGTGTGAGCCTGTGTGTATGAGAGAGAGAGAGCCTGTGTGTGTATGTGTAAGTGTGGGAGCCTGTGTGTGTGAGCGAGCGTGTGTGTGTGTGTGTATGGGAGCAGGCTGATTGTTCCATGGCTGATGGGATAAATTGCGGAGTCAGTATGACTTTATTGTTCCAGAGGCTGTTCCTGATTCTGTTTCCACTGATCTCATAGTGAATCAGCAGATTCCTCTGTCAGACCAGCCCAGTCTGCACACAGACACAGTGACACGGCACATTCTAACTCACAGTCAACCCCTCTCCTCCCACTCCAGCACTGGGACTTGAGAACCAGGGGAAAGTGGATTCGGGAGCCTTCAGACACAGCGGTGAGAGAACGCCAGGTCCCCGCCTAGTGTTTGGTTTGCATACTGCTGAGGACTAGAGCCGTCAGCCTCATTTACAGATCAAAAACCAGCACGTATCGAATCTTTCTCCAGAGACAAGTGAACGAAACGAAATAAAAATTGATCAGCCAGGGTGCTGTTAGAATGTGGGGCTCTTTGCCTTCTGAGCATGTGCAGAACGTGCGTTTGTCTCAGTCACCCAGTGGTAAACCGTTCTTTTTGTTTTTTTCAGCCTGTTTTTGACCTGTTTGAAATGGTTTACCTCTCTATCATTGTGTCCTCAGAACAAGGCAGTCTGGGAGTCTTTTCAGAGTCGACTGTGAGCGCGCGCGCGCGTGTGTGTGTGTGTGTGTGTGTGTGTGTGTGTGTGCAGTCTGCGGCTGAAGCAGAGTAAACACAGTGAGTGACACAGCCTGTGTGACATGGACTGATTCCCACTGCTGGGCATTACAGTGATTTTGCATCGGGACATGATAACGATGTAGAAGGATCAGGTGGTTAGTGTTGAAAATTATTGAGGTTATTTACATGTTTGTTTGTTAGTTTGTTTATTTGTATTTATTTATTTACTTATCTTATCTGCCAGGACCAAGGTTTATCCCCTTACGGAACACAGTTTTTACTGAGCGGATATCTTTGTCCTTGAAGACAAGAACATTTTGAACATTGAATGGGGGTAACAGCGGTCAGGGACCATACAGTACTGCAGTGTGTACACAGGCATTCCGTGCCGTGTCCTGTTTGCGTGTGGACAGGCATTCAGTGCCGTGTCCTGTTTGCGTGTGGACAGGCATTCAGTTTCGTGTCCTGTTTGCGTGTGGACGCGGTTCTGCTTTGACGGGCACCTGTCATCTCCATCAGGCCCTGTTGGCTCTTCAGAGTTTGGCGTGTGTGTGTGTGCTAACAGCCGGGCACCAGGCCTCTCCACATTCTTATGTAAGGAGGAATTCCACACATGCCTGACTTTGCTTGTGTGTGTGTGTGTGCGTGTGGGTGAGGGGAAGGCTGAATCGACCTAACCTCCACTTCCTGTTCGGCGCCCCTCTGCTGTTGATGCCGATGAGGTCCTGTTCAGTGAAACAGCAGAGTGAATGTTCAGAGACTTTGTTCTGTGCCTTTGTGTGGTCAGGACAAGACAGCCCATTCTGCTCATGGTCTTCCTTGGTCCTGCTTTAGCTGAGGGGCCACGCTGGCTGATCAGAGACAGTGTGTGCTGCGAGTTCTGTATCTTCATCCCATGGACGTGACTGTGCTGTATCCTCTGCCATTTCTGTTCTGTAATGAGACTGGATTAACTGGGCTCAGTGTCTCCAGTACGCCTGGCCCCGTTGCCCTTGTGTTTCCACCAGACCCCACGCACACGCACACACACACACACACACACACACACACACACACACAGAGGCACATGTGTTAGCTGGGTGTCCTAACGTTGCTCTCTCTCTCTCTCTCTCCTCAGTTCGCATATCTCTCCCATCAGCATTCTTCCAGGATCTGCAGAGTAAGTACTTGTCCTCCTCACTTCCTGTTCTAAAAAAAAAACCCCTCCAGTGTTGTTTGCCTGAACTCTGACACAGATACCTGACTCACGTGTGTCCAGTTACAAATTAAATTGTATTTATTTTTAGAGCCAATCAAAACAACTTAGGGCAGCCTAAGGGCACTTACAGAATAAACATTTTTATGGACTGTCTTTTTTTAGCTTTTTGACATTTTGCTGTATCCAAGCAGAGTCCCAGCATAAACAGTCATCTTGATTAACTCCTCATCTTTCTTATTTATTTATTTATTTATTTATACTGTTGGTTGGGTTAAATGCTTTGTCCCAGTGGTCCTCTCCAGGCAGGGATGAGTCCAGTGACGTGTGTACTGAAGGCATGGCAGGGCCTGGGCAAATGTGATTAGGCTCTTGAAGGCAGATCAGCTTTGGCTGCTGTTGACATGTAGGGCAGGAGAGACTCATCTCCCTGAGAACAGGAGAGCTTTTTAAAGGACGAGCTCAGCGAAACAGAGCAGCTCCAGCCCATGAGCCACAGCCCAGAGTTCATTAGCGTTGTGTGCCGGGTGCCGAATCTGTGTCTGTGCAGAGTGTTCGGTCAGAGGGTTAAAAGAGCAGTTTATTGACCGGTGAGTAGTGTTTGAGTGGGTCTGGTTTACTGAACTGATGTTAGAGTAATGTTTGATGCTGCTTTGGCCTTAGAGAAGAGAGGGGTGTTTTGTATGTATGGCTATGGTTGTGGGAAGGCTAATGTGATGTTGGTGTTGTAGGGCGTGACAGTAAATGCGTACACTGGTGGATTGAACTGGATTTGTGATTCTGTAAAAGCACCAGTTTACAGAAGAGGCATTCGTGTGTACAGCCCGGGGCTCCACACGGTCCTCGCTTCGGGCCCCCAGGTGGCCCCTGCTTTGTTTTGATTGCCGTGTCGGGGAAACGCGGGCCGTCACTCTGAGGTAGATAATGATTTGTTGTGGGTTTTGGCACACGACGCTCTCCGAGCGCCAGCTCGCCCCGGCCGTTGCTCCTGACCCACTGAGGATCAACTGTTCCACAGCGTTCAGCGGAGAGGACACATTACACGTGACGGTCACCACCGCTGGCCCAGCCCGGTCCCACACCACCCCGCACGGCATGTCTGGACCCTACTGGCTTTCCAGAATGAGGCCGTTTACAGGCGGATCTGACACGGGCCGGCGGATCCTAACTGAAGGCTCCTCCGCCGCTCCGTTGTTGGTCAGAACGACCTTGCTTGACATTGCTGACCCTGTTGAACGTGGGCGGTGTGGATGGATGACAGGCTGGGTGAATACAGGGCAGTGCGCTCCTGCTGGGAACTCGTTTTATGATTGTCAAACTCGGGACCTGCGCCACAGTATTCTTGTTTTATAGTCGTTGGAATGTGTTTTCTTCTATGTAAGAACTGTTGTAAATGCTGTGTGTGTGTGTGTGTGTGTGTGTGTGTGTGTCTACAGCATTATCCAGAGGACCATCCGCGCTGCAGTTGAGCAACACTTTTTCGACCTACAGAGTTCCATAGATCAGGAGATCAGTAGTTATGAGAGTCAGGGGTCAGCCTGCCAATCTGGCCAGAGGTGAGTGCGTGTGTTTGTGTGTGTGTGCGCGCGTGTGAGTGTGCGATTGTGTGTGTGTTTGTGCGTGTGTGAGTGAATGCGTGTGTGTGTGTGTTTGTGTGTGTGCGTGTGCATACACACGTAATCCACTGGCAATCGCTCTGTTGTTAGTTTTTGTCAGGCTTTGTTTATTGACAGAGTTGGGCGTGATTAGATAAATATGAAAGAGGCAGAGCTGGCGGCGGGTTTATCACACAGAGCCTTTGATTGCTGTCCTGATGTGAAGTAAATGACTCAGTCTGACGTTACTCCTGCACGTCCACAGAGAGGTCCTGAGTGAGGAGGTGACTGGCCGAGGAGACCATGAGGAGGAGAAGCAGTCTGTGTCTGAGATCTCTCCTCAGGCTGTCACTGAAGAAGATCAGTCCACACCACACAGCCCTGAGGGTCTGCAGGTATGTGTGTGTGTGTGTGTGTATGTGTGTGTGTAGATGTTAGAAGAGCAAAGCAAGGTATGCATGACAATAAAAGACAGTTTTATAACTATTACACAATTGCTCAGTTCATACTGGGTAGTCAGGAACCAGTCTGTTGACAAGAAACATTGAAATGGAATTTTCTGGTAATGAATCACTACACACTCTCCTCAGCCTTCAACCCCCAAAGGTCTTCACACAAAGGCCACCTGCCAGCTCACTGAGTGTGTGTGTGTGTCGGGCATGGATCAGTGTTTTCAGCCATCTGAGTCACCACTGCCTCTTTTAATAGACCACCCTGAGGAATGACAGGGGCACCTGCACATCACAATCACACACACTCACTCACACACACTCACTCACACACACACACACACACACACTCACACACACTCACACACTCACACTCACACACACACTCACACACACACACACTCACACTCACACACACGCTCACACACACACACACACACACACACACACACACTCACACACACATACAATGATAGCTTTACCTCAGCCCAGGCTTGTATCTGGCTGACCTTGAGAATGGCTGCTCACAGGAAACTTGCCCTGTTTAGGCTCTGATCAGAATGTATTTTAAGTACTTCTAGAACATTCTGCCCTCAGCTATATCAAAGGCATAGCTTATGTGTTCCCACTGCTATTGCTAAAGAAGCAAAAAAGACACATTGTGTTTTGAGTTTGGACATGAAACAAAATGACATCATGTCAGTAACCAGGCTTCTTTTTGGTGCTGTCGCTGTTGTTGTTGTTGTCGTCGCTTCCAGGAGCTACAGGGTTCTCGACCCAGCAGTCCTGCTGCAGAGGAAAGTTCTGGAATGGACTTGGACACAGACCTTTTTGTAGATGATGAGAACAATATCAAGACTGAAAGGTCAGTTATGAACGTGTATGAGTTGAGTTAAATTCACACAGCTTGGCAACAGTAAATCACCATGCATAATTTAGGTGCGAGATGCCCTTAAAAGATCTTCCATAAGCGAGTCCAGGTCTTAATACCCAAAAACAAATCAGTCATCGTCTGAACTGCGGTCCAGATGTTTCTATGATCTGTCATAAACTCTCTGTGGATGCTTTTAAGAACTTTGAGTGTATTTGTCAAAAAGTTGTCTGCAGTAGTTCAATAAGGTATGTTTTATTATGGTCTGAGAATAAACCCTTTATTGATTTTTATAAATGTCCTCCTCTCCACGGTCATGTTTAGATCAGCCATTTACAGTCTGAAGAGCCCAATCAGTGACTCCTTTGTGCTGAACATCGCTGGCTCTTACGCCTAGAGCTTCCAATATGTTATAGTGTCTGAAGATTAAGCTTAAACCATGTCTTGGTACATTCTGTTCTTTTTGTTGTTGTTGTTTTTCACAGACTAGAGAACCGTCAGGCTTGCGAACAGATGGACCAGAGTGATATCACCACCTGCGTAAGTGTCTTGTCTGAGCTCTGGCTCAGAATCACATCGTAACAGAGCACCTCCGTGCGTCTGACTCACGCTCTCCTCCCTCTCCCCCCCGCCCCCCCTGTGTTTTAGCAGCCCGGGCCGAGCGAGTCCGACCCGAACGCCAACACGGAGCCCGGCGAGCATCCCGCCCAGCCGGCCGACGGCTCCCGCCTCCAGCTGTTCCCAGACAGACACTGGGAAGGTAAGCTTGCAACACCTCCCCGATCTAGTCCCGCAAAACACGAACGGAGCGACTTATTTCACAGCGGTTTGTTGTCAGACTGAGGATAAAACCACCGATATCCGTCTGGGCAAATCCAGAGAAGGAGCAAGTCTGTTCAGCAGCACACAGAAATGCTGGCAATGACTGGAGAAGGTTTAGTCTGTGGTTTAAAAGCAGTGACATGTTTTATTAGGTAAATGCCTTTGTAGACAGGCAAGGTCACCTTACGTAGGGCGAAGTTAAAGGCACAAATAAAGCCAGAGATGAGAAAAACAGGGCAGAGATGTGCATGTGTGCGTGTGTGTGTGTGTGTGTGTGTTTGTTTTAGGTTACCAGGGGGTTTGTCCTTTGTAGTGCAGATCCACCTGTTTTTCACTGTGTCACATGTTCGTAATAGATCAGCTTTTAATTGAGTCATTTAACGGCAATAAAAACGACATTACATAAGCTGTCAGGAGAATATGAGTCTCACCCAACCCAACAGGAGCTTGTGAGGTGTCAGAAAATACCGCAGATTGTCCTGTCACGCGGGGTCAGCGTGACCCATTTACCGAGACTGTCTGATAAGAGAAATACCACAGAAATATTTTAGTCAGCCTGCACTGCACAACACGCATGGCTGCTTATCTCATGTGTGTCTACCTATAGTTTCATAACTGAATACAGGAGAAAAGGAGAAAGTGTGTGTGTGTGTGTGTCCGCATGCACGCACACGCATGCATGGGTGCACGTTTGTGTGCACTTGTGTGCGTGCGCGTGCGTGTGTGTGTCTGTGTGTGTGTTGAGTCAAGTGAGGCCTGATTCCGAGGCGTCAGCTCACAGCAGTGTTTTTTTTTTTTCTGTACTGTCTCTCTGTTTTCCGCCGGGCCGTGCCCTTGCGTGATCAGCACCGTACCCCAACACTTTTCCCCTCATAGACTTCACATGTATGCACCTGCAGAGGGAAGGGTACGGTAAGTATCAGCTCCAGAGCCAACTCTTCCTCCTCCTCCTCTTCCTCCTCCTCCTCGTCCTCCTCTCAGGCCTCTCTTAACCCCCCCTCACCCCCTCCTCTTCTTCTGAGACTGACTCAGAGCACCCACTGCCCTCCCACCCCCAGAGAGCCAATTAGCGGCACTGACTCACGCTGCTTTTAATCCACTGTCAGCAGATGCATTCCCTTGCTTTTAATGAGTAGCCAGTGTGTCGGGCGCAGAAACAGTGTTAACTAGGACGGCCAGGTCTCCATGGCAGTGGGCTGCGTTGCAGAATGTTGTCTCCCTCTCTGTGTGGGTTGGTTTTTACAGGAGCCACTCCTGTACCTCACTGCCAAACTGACCCCCCCCCCCACCACCGGTTTTAACCTGCCTTTTCACCCCTCACAAGCTGCCGCAAACAGCCACAAACGACACTCTGCCTCTGTGTTCACCACTCACACTCAACCTTTCTGTTAATCGCTGCACTCCAGGGCCGCTCCTCCTTTAAGTCCTCTGTCTGTCTGTCTGTCTGTCTGTCTGTCTGTCTGTCTGTCCGTCTGTCTGTGTGTGTGAGGAATGTCCGTGTGAGTGATTGAGAGTGAGTGTGTGTGTGTGTGTGTGTGTGTGTGTGTGATCGAGAGTGACTGTCTGTGTGTGTGTCCGTGTGAGAGATTGAGAGTGAGTGTGTGTGTGTGTATGTCAGTGTGTGCGTGTGTGTGTATGTGATTGAGAGTGAGTGAGTGTGTGTGTGTGTGTGTCTGTGTGTGTGTGTGTCCGTGTGAGTGATTGTGTGTGTGTGTGTGTGTGCGCGCGTGTGTTTGTGTGTGCGTGCGTGTGAGTATTTGTGCGTGCGTGTGTGTGTGTGTGTGCATCGATTGTTTTGCCCACTTGATTGCCCTCCTTCCGACTCCTCCTTTTGGCAGTAGCTGTGAAGAGACAAGAAGTGTGCTTGAGTTCACGGTGCTTGAGTTCACAGTGCTTGAGTTCTGCTGTGTGTGTGTGTGTGTGTGTGTGTGTGTGTGGGTGGGTTCTCCTGCTGTGTGTGTGTGTGTGTGGGTTCTCCTGCTGTGTGTGTGTGTGTGGGTTCTCCTGCTGTGTGTGTGTGTAGGTTCTCCTGCTGTGTGTGTGTGTGTGTGTGTGTGTGTGTGTGTGTGTTTGTGTGTGTTTGTGTGTGTGTGTGTGTGTGGGTTCTCCTGCTGTGTGTGTGTGTGTGTGTGTAGGTTCTCCTGCTGTGTGTGTGTGTAGGTTCTCCTGCTGGCATTCCCATTACCCATTCCTGCCTCACTCACCCGGATCTTCAGTGTGGGGTGTCCTTCTTATGTTTCTGTTTTTGTTTTAATTGTTTTGTTCTGTTTTGTTTTTTGGGGTTTTTTTGTTCTTCTAACTCCATTTTTGTCCCCTTCATTCTAAACTCTGCTGATCCAGTGATTCATGGGACTCAGGAGGGGTGGAAATTCCTCCCCCTCTCTAATCCAAATCCTGGTTGTGGGGGCTGGTAGTGTGCGTGCGTGCGTGCGTGCGTGTTTGCCCCTTTGTGAGCATTTGCACTGGTGTGTGTGTGTGTGTGTGTGTGTGTCTGCACGTACATGTCCGCAGCACCTGACTCACTGTGTACTCAAGCAGCCAAGAGGCTGTAGTAATTTTATGATTCCTTTAGATTGGCTGTTGAGTTAAAAGCAACTGTGGCGTAATGTTCTCGGCGTGTGTGTGTGTGTCTGTGTGTGTGTGTGTGTGTGTGTGTGTCTGGTAGAACCTGTGCCGGCCTTCACGTCCTGGCAGGAGGAGAGCGAATCGGGTGAGGCCCAGCTGTCTCCGCTGGCGGGCCGGATCATTCCTCTGCCCCTGGAGGAGGACGCCCAGCCCCTGCTGGCACGCCGCTTCCTGGACTTCGGTCAACACAGCCAACGCTTCCTACAGCAGGACCCTGACAGCACCTCCCCCACCAAAGCCCTGTCCTGTGGCAGGTGAGAATCAGAAGACCCGCGCGCACTGACACACTCATTCACACTCAGACTTCACACTCTGTGATGATCAGACCAACACACAGTGACACCCTCATTCACACTCAGACTTCACACACTGTGACGATCAGACCCGCACACAATGACACACTCATTCACACTCAGACTTCACACACTGTGATGATCAGACCCGCACACAATGACACCCTCATTCACACTCAGACTTCACACATGGTGATGATCAGACCGCACACACTTACACACTCATTCACACACTGTGATGATCAGACGCTGAGTATGATGCACTAGAGCACAGCATCAACCGTCTGCACTTACATAACACACACACATCCTCCAGGGTTTTTTTTTTCTTACTTCTTTTCTGTAGCATTCTTCTTGGCTGCAGCATAACTGCAGTTTCAGGGTATAACACGCTTTAGAACAGAATATATATGGTGATGTCATGACATGTGATGAGAAGCCCTGTGCACGGACCTTGTGTTGATCTCCTCCGTGTCTGGTTCTCTCTCAGGCCTCGACGCTCTTCCCTGACTTCCAAAGAGAGCGTGAAGGGAGATTCAGTTTCTCACCAGCTCACCAAGAAACTTCAGAACCTTAAAAAGAAGATCAGACAGTTTGAGGAGCAGTTTGAGAAGGAAAAGAACTATAAGGTGAAGACATGAACATGATGATCTCCAACGTTTGAGCTAAATCCACATCTCCCACACCGTGAAGTTAACGGTTTCCCTCTCTCTCTCCCTCTCTCTCTCCCAGCCGTCTCATGCTGATAAAGCAGCTAATCCCAAGGTACTGAAGTGGATGACAGACCTTACCAAAATCCGGAAACAGCTGAAAGGTGAGAGAAGGTGTGGCTGAGGTGGACGGCGATGTTTTTGGGTGTGTGCGTGTGTTGGGCAGTAATGGTCTGTGTGTCCATGCAGTCACTGGGCGGACTGAGACCGCCCCCTGTCGCAGTACAGAGAGGCTCCACCCATCAGTGCATGCCTGTACACTCCCAGTCTCCCACTAGGGACCACCCCCTCATTACTGTACCGCACCTAAGCCCTGCCTCCTACATTGTCTTAGCCCAACGTGATTGGCTCTCAAACTCCACCCATTGTCCATTTCATTTGACTTACACCCCCCCAACCACCCCCACAACAGAGGTGCACCGCCGAATAAGTTTCTCTCTCTCTTTAATCAAATCCCCCACCCCCGCCCTGTCGGATGGCCCCCTCCCCCCCGTTGACAGGACGACAGCAACTCTCACCCAAAGGCTCCCTGAGGCACCAGGCAGTGCTTCACTCACACAGACGCCACCTGTCCTCTGCCTACGCCCTCAACACACCCCATTTCACACTCGCACGCCCCCACACTGTCTCTAGGCAGGGACCCCAGCTATGTAAGTACTCAGGAGCCGCTGTAAGTAGACCTCAGCCCTTTGAGTTGTGTTGGTTTTTGGTTTTCCCTCTCCCTCTCCCTCTCTCTCTCTCTCTCTTTCGGTTTGTCTCTGACGAGGTCTCGCAGAAGCACGTCCCGCAAGGAACGCTCTCGGCCCGACCGCGTTTTCTTCCTTCTTTTAGTTTTGAGGGCGGGGCGGGGCGGGCAGAACAGGGTGGGGGGGGCACTGGGCCGGGGGGGGGGGGGGGGGGGGGGGGGGGGGGCTGGTATTGCACTGTTGTTGGTGCCTCTTGTTGTTTGTACTTGATGTCGTGTTTTGACGCTGTTAGAAAAAAAATGTGATTTTGGAAAACACTTGACATCCTCAGATGTCTTCAGACGTGTACAGTGATGAATGTCCATCGCTCTTGGACAAACAGTAGAAGCTTTATCTACCATTACATATTTTACAGAACTCTGAGATTGACAGCTGGGCTTTGTAGAATGAGTGTGACTAACACCTAGTGGTGCTTATCATCACCCCTCCTCTCTCTCTGTCTCTGTCTCTCTCTCTCTCTCTCTCTCTCTCTCTCTCTCTCTTTCTCTTTTTTTTTCTCTCTCTCTCTCTCTCTCTCTCCCTGACAGATGCCAAACACAAGGCTGACAGTGAGATGACTCCTCAGACGCGGCCACGCAGTAACACTCTGCCGAAGAGTTTTGGCTCCACGCTGGAGCACTCTGCTCACGAGAGCTCCGTGGAGGGTGAGGTGCGGGGAAACAAGCCCACCCGCGAGGACACTCTCCAGCTCATCCAGCGCCGTCTCAGCCTGAAGAGACAGGAGGCCGGCTGGCCGGAGGACATCAGGGTAAGGCTCTCTTCCTTTTCTCCGTTTCTCTCATGCCAGTTCAGTGTGTGTGTGTGTTATGCTATGTATGGTGATAGTAACACTGTCTTTTGTTGCTCTTATCAGAAAATGACCAAGGAGCAGCTGGCCTGTGAGAAAACCATGCTTCAGAAAAACTTACTACACTATGAGGGACTGCACGGCCGGCCTGTGAGTTTCCCCCAACCCCCCGTCTCTCTGTTCCTCTGTCTCTCTCTCACTCTCTCTCTGCCTCTGCATCTAAGTGAGCCTGTGTTTCTGTGTCTCTGTGTCGAAATGAAGCTGTGTTTATGTGTGTCTGTGTCTCTGTGTATCACTGTTTGTGTGTCTCTGTGTCTGAGTGAAGCCGTGTTTCTGTGTCTCTGTGTGTCAGTGTTTCTGTGTCTCTGTGTGTCAGTGTTTCTGTGTCAGTGTTTCTGTGTCTCTGTGTCTGAGTGAAGCTGTGTTTCTGTGTCTCTGTGTGTCAGTGTTTCTGTGTCTCTGTGTGTCAGTGTTTCTGTGTCTCTGTGTCTGAGTGAAGCCGTGTTTCTGTGTCTCTGTGTGTCAGTGTTTCTGTGTCTCTGTGTCTGAGTGAAGCTGTGTTTCTGTGTCTCTGTGTGTCAGTGTTTCTGTGTCTCTGTGTCTGAGTGAAGCTGTGTTTCTGTGTCTCTGTGTGTCAGTGTTTCTGTGTCTCTGTGTGTCAGTGTTTCTGTGTCTCTGTGTGTCAGTGTTTCTGTGTCTCTGTGTCTGAGTGAAGCTGTGTTTCTGTGTCTCTGTGTGTCAGTGTTTCTGTGTCTCTGTGTCTGAGTGAAGCTGTGTTTCTGTGTCTCTGTGTGTCAGTGTTTCTGTGTCTCTGTGTCTGAGTGAAGCTGTGTTTCTGTGTCTCTGTGTGTCAGTATTTCTGTGTCTCTGTGTTTCTGTGTCTCTGTGTCTGAGTGAAGCTGTGTTTCTGTGTCTCTGTGTGTCAGTGTTTCTGTGTCTCTGTGTCTGAGTGAAGCCGTGTTTCTGTGTCTCTGTGTGTCAGTGTTTCTGTGTCTCTGTGTCTGAGTGAAGCTGTGTTTCTGTGTCTCTGTGTGTCAGTGTTTCTGTGTCTCTGTGTGTCAGTGTTTCTGTGTCTCTGTGTCTGAGTGAAGCCGTGTTTCTGTGTCTCTGTGTGTCAGTGTTTCTGTGTCTCTGTGTCTGAGTGAAGCCGTGTTTCTGTGTCTCTGTGTGTCAGTGTTTCTGCGTCTCTGTGTCTGAGTGAAGCTGTGTTTCTGTGTCTCTGTGTGTCAGTGTTTCTGTGTCTCTGTGTCTGAGTGAAGCTGTGTTTCTGTGTCTCTGTGTGTCAGTGTTTCTGTGTCTCTGTGTGTCAGTGTTTCTGTGTCTCTGTGTGTCAGTGTTTCTGTGTCTCTGTGTCTGAGTGAAGCTGTGTTTCTGTGTCTCTGTGTGTCAGTGTTTCTGTGTCTCTGTGTCTGAGTGAAGCTGTGTTTCTGTGTCTCTGTGTGTCAGTGTTTCTGTGTCTCTGTGTCTGAGTGAAGCTGTGTTTCTGTGTCTCTGTGTGTCAGTATTTCTGTGTCTCTGTGTTTCTGTGTCTCTGTGTCTGAGTGAAGCTGTGTTTCTGTGTCTCTGTGTGTCAGTGTTTCTGTGTCTCTGTGTGTCAGTGTTTCTGTGTCTCTGTGTCTGAGTGAAGCCGTGTTTCTGTGTCTCTGTGTGTCAGTGTTTCTGTGTCTCTGTGTCTGAGTGAAGCTGTGTTTCTGTGTCTCTGTGTGTCAGTGTTTCTGTGTCTCTGTGTGTCAGTATTTCTGTGTCTCTGTGTCTGAGTGAAGCTGTGTTTCTGTGTCTCTGTGTGTCAGTATTTCTGTGTCAGTGTTTCTGTGTCTCTGTGTCTGAGTGAAGCTGTGTTTCTGTGTCTCTGTGTGTCAGTATTTCTGTGTCTCTGTGTTTCTGTGTCTCTGTATCTGAGTGAAGCTGTGTTTCTGTGTGACACAGGTGACGCGTGAGGAGCGTCTGATAGTGAAGCCGCTGTATGACAGATACAGACTCGTCAAACAGATGCTCACCCGTGTCAGCATCACGCCCATTATTGTAAGTCTCTTACCTTTACATAATCTATACTTACATACACAACATGCACACACACACACACACATCACCATCATACCCATTATTGTGGGTCTCTGACCTTTACCTAATCTATACTTACATACACAACATGCGCGCACACACACACACACACACACATCACCATCATACCCATTATTGTGGGTCTCTGACCTTCACCTAACACTCATGCTCACATACACAACACACACACACAGACACTCAAAAATACACACACTCATGCATACATACATAAATTAAAAGAAAAAAATACACATTGTATGTATGTGTAAATGTGAGAACTGATTTTCATGTTCCCCCTCTCTCTCTCTCTCTCTCTCTCTCTCTCTTTCTTTCTCGCTCTCTCTCTCTCTCTCTCTCTCTTTCTCTCTCTCTTTCTCTCTCTCTCTTTCTTTCTCTCTCTTTCTCTCTCTCTCTCTCTCTAGGCCTCCCCATCCAGCAAGAGACGTAACCAAACCCTACAGCCCATCATCGAGGGTGAGACCGCCCACTTTTGTGAGGAGATCGAGGAAGAAGAGGAAGACGGAGGGCAGCAGGACAGTGGCCCAGTGACAAACGAGGGGTCAGAGGTCATCCTGGCCCTGGACCCGGCCGCCCAGCCTCAACAGGAGAGTTCACTCAGGCCCAAACTGGAGGAGAGTTCCGGAAAATTAGCCCTGGACCTGCGCCTGTCCAGCTCCAACGCCTCGTCTATGTGAGTTCAGTAAAACTGCGTTTAAACACATCTCATCTCATCTCCTGCCTCCAAACGAGTGATTTAGCTCAAGTGTTGCAGAAACTGCACAGTAACTTGAATGTCAGTACTGCATTAAGTGGTTTTGAGTACATTCAAACTGACCTGGAGCTGTCTCTATATATTTTATAATGTCCATCACTCATTCACTCTCATTCACTGCTACTTTTTGTAATTCCTGATTAGTAGGTGGCAAATTGTCTGTAGGAATTTGCACGTAGCTGGGTAGTTTAGTAGGAGACAAAGTGTGGCTTAGCAGCGAGGTTCCTGATTGTGTGTTTGTGCCTTAGCGACGAGGTTCTTGATTGTGTGTTTGTGGATTAGTGGTGAGGTTCTTGATTGTGTGTTTGTGGATTAGTGGTGAGGTTCTTGATTGTGTGTTTGTGGATTAGTGGTGAGGTTCTTTATTGTGTGTTTGTGGATTAGTGGTGAGGTTCTTGATTGTGTGTTTGTGGATTAGTGGTGAGGTTCTTGATTGTGTGTTTGTGGCTTAGCGGCGAGGTTCTTGGTCGTGTGTTTGTGGATTAGTGGTGAGGTTCTTTATTGTGTGTTTGTGGATTAGTGGTGAGGTTCTGGATTGTGTGTTTGTGGATTAGTGGTGAGGTTCTTTATTGTGTGTTTGTGGATTAGTGGTGAGGTTCTTGATTGTGTGTTTGTGGATTAGTGGTGAGGTTCTGGATTGTGTGTTTGTGGATTAGTGGTGAGGTTCTGGATTGTGTGTTTGTGGATTAGTGGTGAGGTTCTTGATTGTGTGTTTGTGGATTAGCGGCGAGGTTCTGGATTGTGTGTTTGTGGCTTAGCGGCGAGGTTCTTGGTCGTGTGCTTCCGTTTACCTTTGAGTATGTTTGGGGTCAGAGCGGTATATTTACAGTTGTTAAGAAGTTAAACACATGTAAGAACCACATCCTGCTACATTCTGAACCAGTCTCTCTGTGCCGCCTTCAACAAGCAAGGTTCATTTCCCACACTTTTCCAGATGGGCTCCAGGTGTTGTGTAGACACCCTGATGCCCATGCCTGGCATGCATTTATCAGCCGGCGGCATCGTGCACACATCATATGATGTCTATTTAAAGCCACTGGCACAGGCCTGCGTGTCTGTTAGGTTCAGTGGCGTCAAATCTCGTCGCTGGATGAGGCAGTAATCCTTTTAGAGTAAAACGACCGCCTCGTCTCAGGTGCCGCGCATACCTTATAACCCCGCCCCCTACCTTTCACCCTGTCATGCTCTCACCTCACTTCATCTGACCGCACTCCCCCCCCCCCCCCCCCCCCCAACACCACCTCCCGTCCAGGGCTACGTGACGCTCTCAGAGTAGTGTCTGCCACTCCATATATGGTCATGCTGGGCTTTGACACCTCCTGTATCCCACAGGCCTGAGCTCCTGGAGCAGCTGTGGAAGGCCAAGGCAGAGAAGAAGAAGCTGAGGAGGACCATCCGCGAGTTTGAAGACGAGTTCTACCAACAGAACGGCAGGTAGGTCCGAACGGCCCAGGTGCCACATTTAAACACGTATTTACGATTTAAACCGATCACAGGTGGTAACAGTGTAGAGAAAGGTAAATGCTATGTGATTGATTTGTTTTTTAAATGAGTCCAAACCATAACTG
>NC_044496.1:57491116-57516116 GCF_902362185.1 Chanos chanos | reverse complement strand
TCATGGAAATCAGTAATTGACAATCAGGTGCTCACAACTAGTTGGCTAATTTGTGATAGGTGGGGTTGCTCTCTCATAAAAGGAACCTCATTCACAGCCGTTTTATAAGAAAGGGTTATCTCTTTTTTTTTTTTTTTTTGAGACGGCGGCAGTTGGCTCCAGCACTGTAGCAGTGAGAATTTCAGGGTGACCGGAGAATGGCTTCTGCAAGTGGCTGTGCTGCAAGGTTACTTTGTTTTTGTTATGTTCAGTGATGACCATGTCTGTCAGCTATGACTGATGTTCAGTGAAGTGCTTGGTAACATCTAAGATGTTTTGTCTTTTGTTTTCAGAGTGTTCTTGCTATTGCTGCTGAATCTTGGTCTTGATGTTGGTGCTCAGAGTTGGGTTGAAAAGGTTGATTATGATCAAGTTTCCCACACTCGGCCTCTCCGGAGGCTCTACAGTCCGGTGCAGAGCGTCCACACAGCCGGTGAGGGCTCCTTGAGCGGCTACCGACAACATGACGAAAAGCCTGTGTATGGCACCTCCCAGACTGCCGGCCAGGCCACCCTGGGGCACTTCCAGCCGGGCGGCACCAGCGCCGGCCAGGCCACCCTGGGGCACTTCCAGCCGGGCAGCGCCGGCCAGGCCACCCTGGGGCACTTCCAGCCGGGCAGCGCCGGCCAGGCCACCCTGGGGCACTTCCAGCCGGGCAGCGGCGGCCCCAGCGCCGGCCAGGCCACCCTGGGGCACTTCCAGCCGGGCAGCGGCGGCCCCAGCGCCGGCCAGGCCACCCTGGGGCACTTCCAGCCGGGCGGCCCCAGCGCCGGCCAGGCCACCCTGGGGCACTTCCAGCCGGGCGGCCCCAGCGCCGGCCAGGCCACCCTGGGGCACTTCCTGCCGGGCGGCCCCAGCGCCGGCCAGGCCACCCTGGGGCACTTCCTGCCGGGCGGCCCCAGCGCCGGCCAGGCCACCCTGGGGCACTTCCTGCCGGGCGGCCCCAGCGCCGGCCAGGCCACCCTGGGGCACTTCCTGCCGGGCGGCCCCAGCGCCGGCCAGGCCACCCTGGGGCACTTCCAGCCGGGCGGCCCCAGCGCCGGCCAGGCCACCCTGGGGCACTTCCAGCCGGGCGGCCCCAGCGCCGGCCAGGCCACCCTGGGGCACTTCCAGCCGGGCAGCGGTGGCACCAGCGCCGGCCAGGCCACCCTGGGGCACTTCCAGCCGGGCAGCGGTGGCACCAGCGCCGGCCAGGCCACCCTGGGGCACTTCCAGCCGGGCAGCGGTGGCACCAGCGCCGGCCAGGCCACCCTGGGGCACTTCCAGCCGGGCAGCGCCGGCCAGGCCACCCTGGGGCACTTCCAGCCGGGCGGCACCAGCGCCGGCCAGGCCACCCTGGGGCACTTCCTGCCGGGCGGCCCCAGCGCCGGCCAGGCCACCCTGGGGCACTTCCTGCCGGGCAGCGGCGGCACCAGCGCCGGCCAGGCCACCCTGGGGCACTTCCTGCCGGGCAGCGCAGGCACCAGCGCCGGCCAGGCCACCCTGGGGCACTTCCACCCGGGCGGCGCCGGCCAGGCCACCCTGCGTCCTTACCAGCAAGTTTCTGCAGCTATGCCTGTCAAGAGGCAGTTCCAGCGGGCTCCCGTGGCTCGGCCTGTCCGCAAGCGGTTCCAGCAGGCTCGTGTGGCTCGACCTGTCCGCAAGCAGTAGCAGCGGGCTTCCTGAAGCTAAACCTGCCCAGTTTGGTTTGTCTGTCTACAATGTGGAACAGTTGGTTCTTTTGTGTCCACCTCAATATCCTGAAGCGCCAATACCTAATAAAGCGGTTTTCAAATCAGTTTGGCCTCTTGTTGAATTGTTTGGGGCAAGGAGGGGCACTCTTGCTTGGTCTAAATTGATTTTGATTTGAAATTTTGCAGGCTTGTGTGGCGCAACATTGGTTTGCATGTTCTGGCTTTAGTGATGCTACAGCTAACCTAACTGGCAAGGGTGACGTTGAAAGGAAACGGTATGATCTGGCTACCCAAAATGTTCCCAGTACTCTGTAGTCCTTGTTCAGTTCAACAAACAACTTGTGTATCTTTACTCTGTAGCGGGTTGAATTGTTTTGAGCAGCTACTGCTGTGAAATGTCAACTTTGGTCATACTGTGTCTTGGTGTATGTGGAATGTACTTCAGCCTTCTAGTGGTGGAGTCAAGCTAACGGTACAACCATCTTGATGGGTAAACATGTTCCAATTGTGGCTCTCATTCGCCATATGAACTCTAGAATTGATAAGGGTGTCTTATATTTTACAGCTAGTTCATTTATTGCAGGTTTATTGTGGCATCAATTACAGCATTGTAGTGATCAATGCCAAGTCCGTTACCCTAAATGAGTATTTGGTGAATCAAAAACAGATCAGTGAACAAATGAAACTCAAATTCAGTGTTTCCCGACACAAGTTAAGTTTATTTAGAGCCCAATATCACTGTTTAGTCTCAAAGGGCTTTACATGCCCACAGGATTACAACAAAACAGAGCAGGGTGGCACTCCCTGACACCTAAGAGAAAGTAGCCACATTCAACCAGACACTCATGCTCAACAGATGAGCCACAGCCATGCAGGAGATGAGGGAGGGAAGGAGAGCATTATTGGAGTAGCGGCACTTAACAGATGAAATAAGAAAAATAATTTTATAGATAATTTTGTATTGAAAGTTGCGAGAGTAGTAGCTGAGGAGGGCGCAGGAGGAGCAAGGCCATGCGGGGGCAGCAGGGACAGCAGGGCACAAAGTCATTCAGCCGGCCAGGGGAAGGTGCCACATCCAGGAAAGAGGCGCAGGCATCGACCACTCACACAAAGAGAAGAGAGCAGGTTAATGACAGAAACTGACCAGGTTAAGATAAGAGCAGAGGAGAGAGAGAAGATGAGAGGTATCTAAGCCGGCAGCTACTAGGCTAAACTATGCCAGGAGAGACTACAGCAGAGACTGAGCTTTACCGGAAGATTAGTTTGAGATTATGCTATCATACGACACGGAGAATAAGTGAGTCTTAAGTTTGGTTTTAAAGGTAGCAAGACAGTTTGCCTCTTTAATATCTATAGGTAGGCTGTTCCAGAGAAAGGGTGCGCGGTAGGCAAAGGCGCGATGGCCAGCAGACTTCTTTTTAACTTTTGGAACAACTAATAATTTAGCAGCCTGAGAGCGCAGGGTGCGGGGGGGGGGGGCGAAGAGTGTAATTAAATCAGAAAGATAGGCCGGTGCAAGCCCATGGAGAATTTTAAATGTTAATAGGAGGACTTTAAAATCAGCCCTCATATGAATTGGGAGCCAGTGAAGGGAAGCCAGGACGGGAGTGATGTGATCGAACTTCCTAGTTTGGGTCAGGATTCTGGCAGCAGCATTCTGGACAAGCTGAAGACTTCTGGTGCTAGAGGCGGGCAAACCAGAGTACAGAACGTTACAGTAGTCGAGGCGAGACGTGACAAATGCATGGACAATGGTTTCTGCATCAGCTAAACATAGTAGGGGCCTAATTTTGGCGATATTGCGGAGACGATAAAAGGCCGTTTTGGTAGTATTCTTGATATGAGTGACAAGCGAGAGAAAGATCACACCAAGGTTTTTAGCTGTAGAATTTTGCGAGAGAATGCAGTTGTCAAATTTTAATTTAAGATTATTAAAAAGATGCTTATGCGCAGGGGGTCCAATGACTAGCATTTCTGTCTTACCCGCGTTAAGCATCAGGAAGTTTGAGGACATCCAATTTTTAATGGCACAGAGACACGCCTCAAGGTTAGCCAATTCAGAGCGGTCACTGTGCTTGATTGGTAAGTAGATCTGAGTATCATCAGCATAACAGTGGAAGTTAATGTGATAGCTACGAATAATGTCTCCAAGAGGGAGCATGTAGATAGAGAAAAGGAGAGGGCCAAGGACCGCCCCCTGAGGGACACCACAGTTAAGCTCTCGATACTCAGATGTCACATTATTGTAGTGGACACACTGCTTTCTCTCTGAGAGATAAGATTTTAACCAGGAGAGCGCCAGGCCACGGATGCCAATTTGATTTTCCAGGCACTTTAACAATATGGTGTGATCGACTGTGTCGAATGGTGCACTCAGATCGAGAAGAATAAGTATTGAGGTATCACCAGTATCCATGGCTAGTAATACATCATTAGTCACTTTAGTTAATGTGGTTTCAGTGGAATGAAAACGCCTAAAGCCTGACTGAAACGCTTCAAAGAGGCTGTTGGAGGACATATATGCGATGAGTTGCGCAGCGACAATTTTTTCGAGTATTTTAGAAAGAAACGGGACATTAGAGATTGGTCTATAATTATTCAACCTTTCTGGGTCGAGGTTAGGTCTTTTAAGTAAGGGGCTAATCACGACTGTTTTAAAAGCAGAGGGTAGAACGCCCGACTTAATTGACAAATTTAAAAGGTTGAGGATTGTAGGGCCGAGGATCGAGAAAAGTTCTACGTAGATTTTAGGAGGTAGGGGATCGAGCAGGGAAGAGGCTGGTTTAGCGGAGTGCACCAGTTTGGAGAGCGCGTCTAGGGAGATAGGCTCAAATTGGGTTAGAGTGTGCACATCCTGATTAGGCTCTGGGGCAGCAATGGGGAGTATACCAGCGCATTGATTTTGTTGACTGTTTTGAATATCACAACGGATTAAGTCTATTTTTTGTGAGAAAAAATTGACAAAGTCGCATGCGGTAATAGAACTGGATTGAGGGGAGTGATTCTGGGTCAATTTTGATACCGTATCAAATAGAAATCTCAGGTTGTTTTTATTGAGATTAATTATTCTTGAGTAATAGGCGGATTTGGCCGTGGAGAGGGCGCATTTATAGGCTATTAAGCTATCATGCCAGGTGAGGCGGAAGACCTCCAGTTTAGTGGCGCGCCAGTTTTGTTCAAATCTTCTGCACGCTTGCTTCAATACACGTGTATCGTTATTAAACCAGGGTGTTATATGTTTACGCCTATTTTTTAGCGTTAATGGTGCTACCGTATCTAAAGCATTACGGAGGGTACAGTTTATACTATCTGTCTGATCGTTCAAAGACCCTTGTTGATCATCGAGAGAGCTGAGGGCAGCAGGAAGTAAGTTAGCGAGCGCGGCAGTGGTGGAAGCATTAATGCGGCGGCAGCGTCGAACCACGGTAGAGACTACAGGAGGAGAGGGGAGTGTGACCTGGAAGGTAACAAGAAAATGGTCAGATAAGGCAGTGGAATAGGGAGAAACAACCACATGAGAGACGGTTAGGCCGCGAGCTAGAACAAGATCTAAGGTGTTGCCATTGGAATGAGTGGGCTCGCAGACGTATTGGTTGAAGCCAAAAGTGTCTAAAATAAATGTAAATGCTTTATTAAGAGAATCAGAGCTGTCATTGATGTGGATATTAAAATCCCCCATTATAAGGATTTTATCCACCGTAGTTATAATGCTAGAGATCAATTCAGCGAAATCATCGAGAAATTGACTATAGGGCCCAGGAGGCCGATAGATCACTACTATGAGGAAGGGTGAGGTAGAGCAGGATTGTTTCAGAGAGAGCAGCTCAAAGGAGGCAAAATTTGGTGCATTAAAGATGCTAGGTGAGAATTCAGTGTTATAAATTAAGGCTACACCCCCATCTTTCTTCGCTGCTCGAGCAGCATGTGAAAAGGAATAATTGGGGGGTGAGGCTTCATTTAAAGAAAAATAAACATCTGGCTTCAACCAAGTTTCACACAAACCCATCATGTCAAGGCTAAGATCAGTAATAAGATCGCTGACCAGCAAGGCCTTGTGGGAGAGTGATCTAATATTAATAAAACCGAACTTCAGGGTTATCGGGCTTACAACGATCGAATTGGAGGAGGGGGTCAGTTGAATTGGAATTAAGTTATTGTGGGAAATAGGCTGTCTAAATCTAGGCCGAAGTGGTCTGCGAGGGCGTGAGAGTACGCTAATAGCAAAAGCCAAATTGCTGCTGACAGAGGGACGACCATAGAGCGACACACAAAGGTATGATATACAGCAGGCCCACAGGTTGCTTAACTCGGTGATCTGCAATTCAGTCCTGGGGCCCACTGTCCTGCACATCTTTGTTTTAACTCTTAACACAGTTAATTGAGCTAATCAAGGATGCTTAATTGATCAGTGGAATCAGGTGTGTCAGTCCTGAGTTAAAACAAAGACCCCCCCCCCAGGGACAGGAGCTGAGAATCACCAGCCTAACTGATATGATATTTACTGTATTTTACAATGAGCATGAATTTGATGCCATTTGACCTCTGCAGCATGAATGTGAATTACTGCTGACCTCTAGTGGTGGTCAAACTGTTTGCTTGTTTTTGTTGTTGTTTTGTTTTAAAAGTCACCCCTAAATGACTTGTGCACGATGAGCATCTTGTCAAGGAACAAAATGTCAAATTTCTTAAACCCGCCTATACTAACATGCAGTGCAGTTCCACCAAACTAGACCCTTTAAATCAGTGATTCTCAACTCCACATCTATATTTGAACTCAGGACTGACACATCTGATTCCACTGATCAGTTTGTTCGCTCATTTAGCTAGTTCACAGCACACGGCATGTCAGCGGGACATTTTAGTTTAACAAAAGTTCAAATAAAGAGGTGCAGGACAGTGGGCCCCAGAACTGGAGTTGAGAATCATTGATTTAAATCCTCCACTGTTACACTGAGAGCTGGCGTTGCAGCTACTCACACATCTCGACACTTAGCGGTCAAACAGCCAGCCATGCGTATCACAAAGCCATCATAAATGTCAATCTCAAAAAAGACTAGTCTTTTTCTAAAAACAAGCTGTCTATATGTAGTTCTGATAATCATGCATCATGTAAAATGTAGGTATAGAGAACGATAGATGGACAAATACATAGACAGACAGATAAATAAATACCTACATACATATATGCATGTATACATACAAACATACGTATATGTGCAAACTGATGATCATTCATCATAATACTCCTATTCATAAACCTTCTACCTACTGTTGTTTTCCTGATCAATATCTATGCACAGTGACACTTTCCCACATGAGTCTGAAGCACCCAAAATGAAAGTGAGATCAAATCTTAAATTTTTGGGGTTGGTTGGAGGAAGGAGCTCTCTCTTTTTTGCCATAGAAGCAATGTCAAGACCCGGGTATATGTATTAACCTCATTGAAAGTTAAGGCAAACAGTTCTACACCTACTGATTACCAGTGATGACAGAGGATGACAGCACTCCCCACCAGTGATTGTCAATTATTGATTTCCATGACAACGAGGCGCTCACACCTAATTAGCTAATTTGTGATAGGTGAGGTTGCTCTCTCATAACGTATAAGAGGAACCTCATCCACAACCATTTCATAAGGAAAGTTTCTCTGTTTTTTTTGAGGCAGCAGTAGCAGTTGGCTCTAGTGCTGCAGAAGTGAGAAATTCAGGGTGACTGGAGAATGGCTTTTGCAAGTGGCTGTGCTGCAAGGTTACTTTGTTTTTGTTATGTTCAGTGACGACCATGTCTGTCAGTTATGACTGATGTTCAATGAAGTGCTTGGTAACATCTAAGATGTTTTGTCTTTTGTTTTCAGAGTGTTCTTGCTATTGCTGCTGAATCTTGGTCTTGATGTTGGTGCTCAGAGTTGGGTTGAAAAGGTTGATTATGATCAAGTTTCCCACACTCGGCCTCTCCGGTGGCTCTACAGTCCGGTGCATAGCGTCCCCACAGCCGGTGAGGGTTCCTTGAGCGGCTACCGACAACATGACGAAAGGCCTGTGTATGGCACCTCCCAGACTGCCGGCCAGGCCACCCTGGCGCACTTCCTGCCGGGCAGCGCCGGCCCCAGCGCCGGCCAGGCCACCCTGGGGCACTTCCTGCCGGGCAGCGCCGGCCCCAGCGCCGGCCAGGCCACCCTGGCGCACTTCCTGCCGGGCAGCGCCGGCACCAGCGCCGGCCAGGCCACCCTGGCGCACTTCCTGCCGGGCAGCGCCGGCACCAGCGCCGGCCAGGCCACCCTGGCGCACTTCCTGCCGGGCAGCGCCGGCACCAGCGCCGGCCAGGCCACCCTGGCGCACTTCCTGCCGGGCAGCGCCGGCCAGGCCACCCTGGGGCACTTCCTGCCGGGCAGCGCCGGCCAGGCCACCCTGGGGCACTTCCAGCCGGGCAGCGCCGGCACCAGCGCCGGCCAGGCCACCCTGGGGCACTTCCTGCCGGGCAGCGCCGGCCAGGCCACCCTGGGGCACTTCCTGCCGGGCAGCGCCGGCCAGGCCACCCTGGGGCACTTCCTGCCGGGCAGCGCCGGCCCCAGCGCCGGCCAGGCCACCCTGGGGCACTTCCACCCGGGCAGCGCCGGCCAGGCCACCCTGCGTCCTTACCAGCAAGTTTCTGCAGCTATGCCTGTCAAGAGGCAGTTCCAGCGGGCTCCCGTGGCTCGGCCTGTCCGCAAGCGGTTCCAGCAGGCTCGTGTGGCTCGACCTGTCCGCAAGCAGTAGCAGCGGGCTTCCTGAAGCCAAACCTGCAGTTTGGTTTGTCTGTCTACAATGTGGAACAGTTGGTTCTTTTGTGTCCAGCTCAATATCCTGAAGCGCCAATACCTAATAAAGCAGTTTTCAAATCAGTTTGGCCTCTTGTTGAATTGTTTGGGGCAAGGAGGGGCACTCTTGCTTGGTCTAAATTGATTTTGATTTGAAATTTTGCAGGCTTGTGTGGTGCAACATTGGTTTGCATGTTCTGGCTTTAGTGATGCTACAGCTAACCTAACTGGCAAGGGTGACGTTGAAAGGAAACGGTATGATCTGGCTACCCAAAATGTTCCCAGTACTCTGTAGTCCTTGTTCAGTTCAACAAACAACTTGTGTATCTTTACTCTGTAGCGGGTTGAATTGTTTTGAGCAGCTACTGCTGTGAAATGTGAACTTTGGTCATACTGTGTCTTGGTGTATGTGGAATGTACTTCAGTCTTCTAGTGGTGGAGTCAAGCTAATGGTACAACCATCTTGATGGATAAACATGTTCTAATTGTGGCTCTCATTTGCCATATGAATTCTAGAATTGATTAAGGGTGTCTTTTATATTTTACAGCTAGTTCATTTATTGTGGCATCAATTACAGCATTGTAGTGATCAATGCCAAGTCCGTTACCCTAAATGACTATTTAGTGAATCAAAAATAGATCGGTGAACAAATGAAACTCATTCAGTGTTTCCTGACACACAAAGGTATGATATACAGCAGGCCCACAGGTTGCTTAACTCGGTGATCTGCAGTTCAGTCCTGGGGCCCACTGTCCTGCACATCTTTGTTTTAACTCTTAACACAGTTAATTGAGCTAATCAAGGATGCTTAATTGATCAGTGGAATCAGGTGTGTCAGTCCTGAGTTAAAACAAAGACCCTCCCCCAGGACAGGAGCTGAGAATCACCAGCCTAACTGATATATTTACTGTATTTTACAATATTTGTATTTGTTGGGGTTGTTTTGGGAGTGTGTTTTTAATTTTTATTTAGCTCTACTGGAAACCACTGGTCATGGTTTAGTGTTTGAGCAGAGTGTAGGGTTAGGACAGCTGTGTGGAGCTTCATCTCTTTGCCTAAATGACACACGGCTCTTCCACTCTGCCCCCCCACAGCCTCGCGCTGTCTCCAGTCCGGGCAACAATTTGACATGCTACACCACAGTTATGGACATTGATATAATCAATACAAGATATTATCCGACATTTTCAAGTTTGTTTTTAAAAAAAAAAAAAAAAAGGAGAATAAGTTAATGTTGAGCATGCGATAATTGCCTTTTCTTTTGGTTAATTTGTAAAGCTCTGGCTGTTACTGTTGATTGTTGTTTGTGAATGTTAGCGTGGACTTTGGATGTGTGCAGTTGGACAGTCGGAGACTAGTTAATCTAAGGTAGTGAACTGATGCCAATCAAACATGTTGAGACAGGACAGTAGAACGTGTGAGTCTTTGTTGCCCAGAAAAAAAACCAAAAGGCACTAAACTTGTCAGATAAAGAGATGCACATCGAGTGAGTGAGTCCCACTCATTTTCAGCCTATTGTGTCCATCCTGATTCAGAATGACTGTGAGGGCATTAGCCTCAGTTGAGCTGACTGGGAAAGAGGGTTGGCACGAATGAGAGAGAGGTAAGCGTTATTCTACTCCATTCTGAGAATGCAGCTCATCTGTTTGTTTTTGTTGTTGTTGGGGGTTTTTTTTTTTGTTTTGTTTTTTTTGTTTTGTTTTGTTTTGTTTTTTCAAATTAGTTTTCTTATATTTACTCGAGCACTAATTCTGTCTGAAGAAGGTGTGTCTGTGTCATTAAGTTATTTCATGCATGTCTGGCCCTGTTTCTCACTTTGTGATGTTAATGTGAGAATGTGTCTTTTATGACGATGATGATGATGATGATGATGATTATTATTATTATTATTGTTATTGTTATTATAATTGTTAATTTTGTACTCTTGTTTTTAACCTCTCACTTCATACAGTGTGTCTTTATGCAGTTGAACCTCTGTATTGGCTAAGCATTCGCTTTGTTTTGTATAAGCTTGTCAGTAATGGGCTTGCATGGCAGAATTCTGTGTTTCTATTTTTGTGCCATGATAATGAAGCAATAAATTAGCATTCAGGCCCATGTCAATGGAATGAGGGGCCTTCTGTACTCAGTATGTGCATTTTCAATAAATGGCTCGTCAAACTTGTTTTGTCCTCATTGGCAAATTTTATTGTTTTCTATCCACACACCGAGGAGGGGGGGGGGGGGGTGATGAACCGTTGTTTCACCATTTTTCACCATTTTACCAGGTTAAAGAGCATGTTGGGTGGACTTTTGTTTTTTGTTTTTTACCAGGCAAAAGGGCATGTTGGGTGGACTTTTGTTTTATTACCAGGCAAAAGGGCATGTTGGGTGGACTTTTGTTTTATTACCAGGCAAAAGGGCATGTTGGGTGGACTTTTGTTTTTTACCAGGCAAAAGGGCATGTTGGGTGGACTTTTGTTTTTTACCAGGCAAAAGGGCATGTTGGGTGGACTTTTGTTTTTTACCAGGCAAAAGGGCATGTTGGGTGGACTTTTGTTTTTTACCAGGTGAAAGGGCATGTTGGGTGGACTTTTGTTTTTTACCAGGCAAAAGGGCATGTTGGGTGGACTTTTGTTTTTTACCAGGGCAAAGGGGCATGTTGGGTGGACTTTTGTTTTTTACCAGGTAAAAGGGCATGTTGGGTGGACTTTTGTTTTTTACCAGGTAAAAGGGCATGTTGGGTGGACTTTTGGAAGGAATAACTGAAGCAAAACCATAGCAAACCAACAAACTGGTATGAGATAGAGGTGAAAGGACTTCAACCGTGTTCCACTGCGTTGGCAGCAAGCAGCTGAAATGGAGATGTACAAGGCGACGTTCACAGTCCTGTTTTGTTCCACGGCTCTCAGTTTCCATGGCTGCACATGGTAGTGCACAATCAGACCCAGAGTCCCCATAACCTGTCTGTCAAATGGCTCTGTGTTCACTCCTCGACCACTCATTCTCCAAGACTAGAGTGCAGGCCATGTGTAATGAAATCAGTAATGCCATTCATAAATGCAGTCACGAACAAAAAAAGTTTCATGTACAGAAGGTGCTTCTGGTCTCTCTTCTATCAAGGAGAGATTGCTCCAATACAAAAAAAATAGATTTGTTTTTGTGGCCATTGTAGAATAGGGAAACTGTAGTCTTTAAATTGTGAAGGTATCAAACCATAACTGTATTTAGAACGATCGAAACTTAATAACCATAACCAACAACTTAATGGATGACAGGACTTCTAACTGGAAATTTCCATGCTACTATCAAACACTGCCTTCCCAGGTTTGTGCTTGGCAAACAGCCATTGTCTTTTAGTAGTAAGACCATGGAGAACAATAATGGAGTGAGGCAACTGTCCACAAAGTGAACGTTTCACGACACTGGTTTTTTTTTTCTTACTCTATCAAGTTTCAATATCCAGACTTGTTAAAGATCAACGGTCAACACTAGATCAAAGTAACTTCTCAAGATCCAGAACAACACGCAATAAAATACGCTACTTAACCAAGACTGAAGTCAAACAACTCTTCACCAACTCAATACCAATGACGAATGAAGGTAACGAACACTTATTACAAGTGATTGTCAATTACTGATTTCCATGACAATCAGGTGCTCACAACTAGTTGGCTAATTTGTGATAGGTGGGGTTGCTCTCTCATAAAAGGAACCTCATTCACAGCCGTTTTATAAGAAAGGGTTATCTCTTTTTTTTTTTTTTTGAGACGGCGGCAGTTGGCTCCAGCACTGTAGCAGTGAGAATTTCAGGGTGACCGGAGAATGGTTTCTGCAAGTGGCTGTGCTGCAAGGTTACTTTGTTTTTGTTATGTTCAGTGATGACCATGTCTGTCAGTTATGACTGATGTTCAATGAAGTGCTTGGTAACATCTAAGATGTTTTGTCTTTTGTTTTTAGAGTGTTCTTGCTATTGCTGCTGAATCTTGGTCTTGATGTTGGTGCTCAGAGTTGGGTTGAGAAGGTTGATTATGATCAAGTTTCCCACACTCGGCCTCTCCGGTGGCCCTACAGTCCGGTGCAGAGCGTCCACACAGCCGGTGAGGGTTCCTTGAGCGGCTACCGACAACATGACGAAAGTCCTGTGTATGGCACCTCCCAGACTGCCGGCCAGGCCACCCTGGGGCACTTCCAGCCGGGCAGCGCCGGCACCAGCGCCGGCCAGGCCACCCTGGGGCACTTCCAGCCGGGCAGCGCCGGCCCCAGCGCCGGCCAGGCCACCCTGGGGCACTTCCAGCCGGGCAGCGCCGGCCCCAGCGCCGGCCAGGCCACCCTGGGGCACTTCCAGCCGGGCAGCGCCGGCCCCAGCGCCGGCCCCAGCGCCGGCCAGGCCACCCTGGGGCACTTCCAGCCGGGCAGCGCCGGCCCCAGCGCCGGCCAGGCCACCCTGGGGCACTTCCAGCCGGGCAGCGCAGGCCCCAGCGCCGGCCAGGCCACCCTGGGGCACTTCCAGCCGGGCAGCGCAGGCACCAGCGCAGGCCAGGCCACCCTGGGGCACTTCCAGCCGGGCAGCGCAGGCACCAGCGCAGGCCAGGCCACCCTGGGGCACTTCCAGCCGGGCAGCGCCGGCACCAGTGCAGGCACCAGCTCCGGCCAGGCCACCCTGGGGCACTTCCAGCCGGGCAGCGCCGGCACCAGTGCAGGCACCAGCGCCGGCCAGGCCACCCTGGGGCACTTCCAGCCGGGCAGCGCCGGCCCCAGCGCCGGCCAGGCCACCCTGGGGCACTTCCAGCCGGGCAGCGCCGGCACCAGCGCAGGCCAGGCCACCCTGGGGCACTTCCAGCCGGGCAGCGCAGGCACCAGCGCAGGCCAGGCCACCCTGGGGCACTTCCAGCCGGGCAGCGCCGGCCAGGCCACCCTGGGGCACTTCCAGCCGGGCAGCGCCGGCACCAGCGCCGGCCAGGCCACCCTGGGGCACTTCCAGCCGGGCAGCGCCGGCCAGGCCACCCTGGGGCACTTCCAGCCGGGCAGCGCCGGCCAGGCCACCCTGGGGCACTTCCAGCCGGGCAGCGCCGGCCAGGCCACCCTGGGGCACTTCCAGCCGGGCAGCGCCGGCCCCAGCGCCGGCCAGGCCACCCTGGGGCTCTTCCAGCCGGGCAGCGCCGGCCAGGCCACCCTGGGGCACTTCCAGCCGGGCAGCGCCGGCCAGGCCACCCTGGGGCACTTCCAGCCGGGCAGCGCCGGCCAGGCCACCCTGGGGCACTTCCAGCCGGGCAGCGCCGGCCAGGCCACCCTGGGGCACTTCCAGCCGGGCAGCGCCGGCCAGGCCACCCTGGGGCACTTCCAGCCGGGCAGCGCCGGCACCAGTGCCGGCCAGGCCACCCTGGGGCACTTCCAGCCGGGCAGCGCAGGCACCAGCGCCGGCCAGGCCACCCTGGGGCACTTCCTGCCGGGCAGCGCTGGCCAGGCCACCCTGCGTCCTTACCAGCAAGTTTCTGCTGCTAAGCCTGGTAAGAGGCAGTTCCAGCGGGCTCCCATGGCTCGGCCTGTCCGCAAGCGGTTCCAGCAGGCTCGTGTGGCTGGACCTGTCCGCAAGCAGTACCAGCGGGCTTCCTGTGGCTCGACCTGTCCACGGGCACTATCAAACTAAAACCAAACCTGCCCAGTTTGGTTTGTCTGTCTACAATGTGGAACAGTTGGTTCTTTTGTGTCCAGCTCAATATCCTGAAGCACCAATACCTAATAAAGCGGTTTTCAAATCAGTTTGGCTTCTTGTTATTGTTTGGGGCAAGGAGGGGCAATCTTGCTTGGTCTAAATTGATTTTGATTTGAAATTTTGCAGGCTTGTGTGGTGCAACATTGCTTTGCATGTTCTGGCTTTAGTGATGCTACAGCTAACCTAACTGGCAAGGGTGACGTTGAAAGGAAACTGTATGATCTGGCTACCCAAAATGTTCCCAGTAGCAAAACTGTCTGTAGTCCTTGTTCGGTTCAACAAGCAACTTGTGTATCTTTACTCTGTAGCTGGTTGAATTGTTTTGAGCAGGTACTGCTGTGAAATGTGAACTTGTCATACTGTGTCTTGGTGTATGTGGAATGTACTTCAGTCTTCTAGTGGTGGAGTCAAGCTAACAGTACAACCATCTTGATGGGTAAACATGTTCTAATTGTGGCTCTCATTTGCCATATGAATTCTAGAATTGATAAGGGTGTCTTTATATTTTACAGCTAGTTCATTTATTGAAGGTTTGTAGCATCTGCAATTGTATAGTTTGGGTCATATTTTGCTCATCTTCTCACGGGGGGGGGGGGTGTTTCTTTGGGTGAGTCCTTCACCTTGAGTGTGGGCAAAACTGAGAACAGGGATGTGTACATATGCTGTCATTTGAGGCACTTCACTAGGGTCTTGGACAAAACCATGGACCTTGGCCCTGCTTCATCAGTATGTGAGGTTTTTCATTGCAGTTACAGCATTGTAGTGATCAGTGCCAAGTCCGTTACCCTGAATGACTATTTAGTGAATCAGAATAGATCGGTGAACAAATGAAACTCATTCAGTGTTTCCCGACACACAAAGGTATGATATACAGCAGGCCCACAGGTTGCTTAACTCGGTGATCTGCAGTTCAGTCCTGGGGCCCACTGTCCTGCACATCTTTGTTTTAACTCTTAACACAGTTAATTGAGCTAATCAAGGATGCTTAATTGATCAGTGGAATCAGGTGTGTCAGTCCTGAGTTAAAACAAAGACCCTCCCCCAGGACAGGAGCTGAGAATCACCAGCCTAACTGAGATATTTACTGTATTTTACAATGAGCATGTATTTGTTGGGGTTGTTTTGGGAGTGTGTTTTTAATTTTTATTTAGCTCTACTGGAAACCACTGGTCATGGTTTAGTGTTTGAGCAGAGTGTAGGGTTAGGACAGCTGTGTGGAGCTTCATCTCTTTGCCTAAATGACACACGGCTCTTCCACTCTGCCCCCCCACAGCCTCGCGCTGTCTCCAGTCCGGGCAACAATTTGACACGCTACACCACAGTTATGGACATTGATATAATCAATACAAGATATTATCCGACATTTTCAAGTTTGTTTTTAAAAAAAAAAAAAAATAAAAGGAGAATAAGTTAATGTTGAGCATGCGATAATTGCCTTTTCTTTTGGTTAATTTGTAAAGCTCTGGCTGTTACTGTTGATTGTTGTTTGTGAATGTTAGCGTGGACTTTGGATGTGTGCAGTTGGACAGTCGGAGACTAGTTAATCTAAGGTAGTGAACTGATGCCAATCAAACATGTTGAGACAGGACAGTAGAACGTGTGAGTCTTTGTTACCCAGAATAAAAACCAAAAGGCACTAAACTTGTCAGATAAAGAGATGCACATCGAGCGAGTGAGTCCCACTCATTTTCAGCCTATTGTGTCCATCCTGATTCAGAATGACTGTGAGGGCATTAGCCTCAGTTGAGCTGACTGGGAAAGAGGGTTGGCACGAATGAGAGAGAGGTAAGCGTTATTCTACTCCATTCTGAGAATGCAGCTCATCTGTTTGTTTTTGTTGTTGTTGGGTTTTTTTTGTTTTGTTTTTTTTTTTTTTTTTTCAAATTAGTTTTCTTATATTTACTCGAGCACTAATTCTGTCTGAAGAAGGTGTGTCTGTGTCATTAAGTTATTTCATGCATGTCTGGCCCTGTTTCTCACTTTGTGATGTGAATGTGAGAATGTGTCTTTTATGACGATGACGATGATGATGATGATGATTATTATTATTATTATTGTTAATTTTGTACTCTTGTTTTTAACCTCTCACTTCATACAGTGCGTCTTTATGCAGTTGAACCTCTGTATTGGCTAAGCATTCGCTTTGTTTTGTATAAGCTTGTCAGTAATGGGCTTGCATGGCAGAATTCTGTGTTTCTATTTTTGTGCCATGATAATGAAGCAATAAATTAGCATTCAGGCCCATGTCAATGGAATGAGGGGCCTTCTGTACTCAGTATGTGCATTTTCAATAAATGGCTCGTCAAACTCGTTTTGTCCTCATTGGCAAATTTTATTGTTTTCTATCCGCACACCGAGGGGGGGGGGTGATGAACCGTTGTTTCACCATTTTTCACCATTTTACCAGGTTAAAGAGCATGTTGGGTGGACTTTTGTTTTTTACCAGGCAAAAGGGCATGTTGGGTGGACTTTTGTTTTTTACCAGGCAAAAGGGCATGTTGGGTGGACTTTTGTTTTTTACCAGGCAAAAGGGCATGTTGGGTGGACTTTTGTTTTTTACCAGGCAAAAGGGCATGTTGGGTGGACTTTTGTTTTTTACCAGGCGAAAGGGCATGTTGGGTGGACTTTTGTTTTTTACCAGGCAAAAGGGCATGTTGGGTGGACTTTTGTTTTTTACCAGGCAAAAGGGCATGTTGGGTGGACTTTTGGAAGGAATAACTGAAGCAAAACCATAGCAAACCAACAAACTGGTATGAGATAGAGGTGAAAGGACTTCAACCATGTTCCACTGCGTTGGCAGCAAGCAGCTGAAATGGAGATGTACAAGGCGACGTTCACAGTCCTGTTTTGTTCCACACGTCTCAGTTTCCATGGCTGCACATGGTAGTGCACAATCAGACCCAGAGTCCCCATAACCTGTCTGTCAAATGGCTCTGTGTTCACTCCTCGACCACTCATTTGTCTCAAAGACTGGAGTGCAGGCCATGTGTAATGAAATCAGTAATGCCATTCATAAATGCAGTCACAAACAAAAAAAAAGTTTCATGTACAGAAAGTGCTTCTGGTCTCTCTTCTATCAAGGAGAGATTGCTCCAATACAAAAAAAATAGATTTGTTTTTGTGGCCATTGTAGAATGGGGAAACTGTAGTCTTTAAATTGTGAAGTTATCAAACCATAACTATTTAGAACGATCGAAACTTAATAACCATAACCAACAACTTAATGGATGACAGGACTTCTAACTGGAAATTTCCATGCTACTATCAAACACTGCCTTCCCAGGTTTGTGCTTGGCAAACAGCCATTGTCTTTTAGTAGTAAGACCATGGAGAACAATAATGGAGTGAGGCAACTGTCCACAAAGTGAACGTTTCACGACACTGGTTTTTTTTTCTTACTCTATCAAGTTTCAATATCCGGACTTGTTAAAGATCAACGGTCAACACTAGATCAAAGTAACTTCTCAAGATCCAGAACAACACGCAATAAAATACGCTACTTAACCAAGACTGAAGTCAAACAACTCTTCACCAACTCAATACCAATGACGAATGAAGGTAACGACACTTATTACAAGTGATTGTCATGGAAATCAGTAATTGACAATCAGGTGCTCACAACTAGTTGGCTAATTTGTGATAGGTGGGGTTGCTCTCTCATAAAAGGAACTTCATTCACAGCCATTTTATAAAAAAGAGTTATCTCTTTTTTTTTTTTTTGAGACGGCGGCAGTTGGCTCCAGCACTGTAGCAGTGAGAATTTCAGGGTGACCGGAGAATGGCTTCTGCAAGTGGCTGTGCTGCAAGGTTACTTTGTTTTTGTTATGTTCAGTGATGACCATGTCTGTCAGCTATGACTGATGTTCAGTGAAGTGCTTGGTAACATCTAAGATGTTTTGTCTTTTGTTTTCAGAGTGTTCTTGCTATTGCTGCTGAATCTTGGTCTTGATGTTGGTGCTCAGAGTTGGGTTGAAAAGGTTGATTATGATCAAGTTTCCCACACTCGGCCTCTCCGGAGGCTCTACAGTCCGGTGCAGAGCGTCCACACAGCCGGTGAGGGCTCCTTGAGCGGCTACCGACAACATGACGAAAGGCCTGTGTATGGCACCTCCCAGACTGCCGGCCAGGCCACCCTGGGGCACTTCCAGCCGGGCAGCGCCGGCCCCAGCGCCGGCCAGGCCACCCTGGGGCTCTTCCAGCCGGGCAGCGCCGGCCCCAGCGCCGGCCAGGCCACCCTGGGGCTCTTCCAGCCGGGCAGCGCCGGCCCCAGCGCCGGCCAGGCCACCCTGGGGCACTTCCTGCCAGGCAGCGCCGGCACCAGCGCCGGCCAGGCCACCCTGGGGCACTTCCAGCCGGGCAGGGCCGGCACCAGCGCCGGCCAGGCCACCCTGGGGCACTTCCAGCCGGGCAGCGCAGGCACCAGCGCCGGCCAGGCCACCCTGGGGCACTTCCAGCCGGGCAGCGCCGGCCCCAGCGCCGGCCAGGCCACCCTGGGGCTCTTCCAGCCGGGCAGCGCCGGCCCCAGCGCCGGCCAGGCCACCCTGGGGCTCTTCCAGCCGGGCAGCGCCGGCCCCAGCGCCGGCCAGGCCACCCTGGGGCTCTTCCAGCCGGGCAGCGCCGGCCCCAGCGCCGGCCAGGCCACCCTGGGGCACTTCCTGCCAGGCAGCGCCGGCACCAGCGCCGGCCAGGCCACCCTGGGGCACTTCCAGCCGGGCAGCGCAGGCACCAGCGCCGGCCAGGCCACCCTGGGGCACTTCCAGCCGGGCAGCGCCGGCCAGGCCACCCTGGGGCACTTCCAGCCGGGCAGCGCCGGCCAGGCCACCCTGGGGCTCTTCCAGCCGGGCAGCGCCGGCCCCAGCGCCGGCCAGGCCACCCTGGGGCACTTCCAGCCGGGCAGCGCCGGCCAGGCCACCCTGGGGCACTTCCAGCCGGGCAGCGCAGGCACCAGCGCCGGCCAGGCCACCCTGGGGCACTTCCAGCCGGGCAGCGCAGGCACCAGCGCCGGCCAGGCCACCCTGGGGCACTTCCTGCCGGGCAGCGCAGGCACCAGCGCCGGCCAGGCCACCCTGGCGCACTTCCTGCCGGGCAGCGCAGGCACCAGCGCCGGCCAGGCCACCCTGGGGCACTTCCTGCCGGCCGGCGCCGGCCAGGCCACCCTGGGGCACTTCCAGCCGGGCGGCGCCGGCCAGGCCACCCTGGGGCACTTCCAGCCGGGCAGTGCAGGCACCAGCGCCGGCCAGGCCACCCTGGCGCACTTCCTGCCGGGCAGCGCCGGCCAGGCCACCCTGGGGCACTTCCAGCCGGGCAGCGCCGGCCAGGCCACCCTGCGTCCTTACCAGCAAGTTTCTGCAGCTATGCCTGTCAAAAGGCAGTTCCAGCGGGCTCCCGTGGCTCGGCCTGTCCGCAAGCGGTTCCAGCAGGCTCGTGTGGCTCGACCTGTCCGCAAGCAGTAGCAGCGGGCTTCCTGAACCCAAACCTGCCCAGTTTGGTTTGTCTGTCTACAATGTGGAACAGTTGGTTCTTTTGTGTCCACCTCAATATCCTGAAGCGCCAATACCTAATAAAGCGGTTTTCAAATCAGTTTGGCCTCTTGTTGAATTGTTTGGGGCAAGGAGGGGCAATCTTGCTTGGTCTAAATTGATTTTGATTTGAAATTTTGCAGGCTTGTGTGGTGCAACATTGCTTTGCATGTTCTGGCTTTAGTGATGCTACAGCTAACCTAACTGGCAAGGGTGACGTTGAAAGGAAACGGTATGATCTGGCTACCCAAAATGTTCCCAGTACTCTGTAGTCCTTGTTCAGTTCAACAAACAACTTGTGTATCTTTACTCTGTAGCTGGTTGAATTGTTTTGAGCTGGTACTGCTGTGAAATGTGAACTTTGGTCATACTGTGTCTTGGTGTATGTGGAATGTACTTCAGTCTTCTAGTGGTGGAGTCAAGCTAACGGTACAACCATCTTGATGGGTAAACATGTTCTAATTGTGGCTCTCATTCACCATATGAATTCTAGAATTAAGGGTGTCTTTATATTTTACAGCTAGTTCATTTATTGCAGGTTCATTGTGGCATCAATTACAGCATTGTAGTGATCAATGCCAAGTCTGTTACCCTAAATGTCTATTTGGTGAATCAAAATAGATCGATGAACAAATGAAACTCAAATTCAGTGTTTCCCGACACACAAAGGTATGATATACAGCAGGCCCACAGGTTGCTTAACTCGGTGATCTGCAATTCAGTCCTGGGGCCCACTGTCCTGCACATCTTTGTTTTAACTCTTAACACAGTTAATTGAGCTAATCAAGGATGCTTAATTGATCAATGGAATCAGGTGTGTCAGTCCTGAGTTAAAACAAAGACCCTCCCCCAGGACAGGAGCTGAGAATCACCAGCCTAACTGAGATATTTACTGTATTTTACAATGAGCATGAATTTGATGCCATTTGACCTCTGCAGCATGAATGTGAATTACTGCTGACCTCTAGTGGTGGTCAAACTTTTTGCTTGTTTTTGTTGTTGTTTTGTTCTAAAAGTCACCCCTAAATGACCAGTGCACGATGAGCATCTTGTCAAGGAACAAAATGTCAAATTTCTTAAACCCGCCTATACTAACATGCAGTGCAGTTCCACCAAACTAGACCCTTTAAATCAGTGATTCTCAACTCCACATCTTTATTTTAACTCAGGACTGACACATCTGATTCCACTGATCAGTTTGTTCACTCATTTAGCTAGTTCACAGCACACGGCATGTCAGCGGGACATTTTAGTTTAACAAAAGTTCAAATAAAGAGGTGCAGGACAGTGGGCCCCAGAACTGGAGTTGAGAATCATTGATTTAAATCCTCCACTGTTTGGGGTTGGTTGGAGGAAGGGGCTCTCTCTTTTTTGCCGCAGAAGCAATGTCAAAACTCGGGTATATGTATTAAGCTCGTTGAAAGTTAAGGCAAACAGTTCTACACCTACTGATTACCAGTGACGACAGAGGATGACAGCACTCCCCACCAGTGATTGTCAATTATTGATTTCCATGACAACGAGGCGCTCACACCTAATTAGCTAATTTGTGATAGGTGAGGTTGCTCTCTCATAACGTATAAGAGGAACCTCATCCACAACCATTTCCTAAGAAAAGTTTCTCTGGTTTTTTTTTGAGGCAGCAGTAGCAGTTGGCTCCAGTACTGCAGAAGTGAGAATTTCAGGGTGACTGGAGAATGGCTTTTGCAAGTGGCTGTGCTGCAAGGTTACTTTGTTTTTGTTATGTTCAGTGATGACCATGTCTGTCAACTATGACTGATGTTCAATGAAGTGCTTGGTAACATCTAAGATGTTTTGTTTTATGTTTTCAGAGTGTTCTTGCTATTGCTGCTGAATCTTGGTCTTGATGTTGGTGCTCAGAGTTGGGTTGAAAAGGTTGATTATGATCAAGTTTCCCACACTCGGCCTCTCCGGAGGCTCTACAGTCCGGTGCAGAGCGTCCACACAGCCGGTGAGGGTTCCTTGAGCGGCTACCGACAACATGACGAAAGGCCTGTGTATGGCACCTCCCAGACTGCCTTTTCTGGCGTGCCTGCGCACAGCAACTACCGGCAACAATATGTAGCCAGGCAGCACATCCATCAACCAGTGCAGAGTTATCAGCCCTATCAGAGCATCTCTAGGCCTGTCCAAGGGCAGTATCAGACACAAACCGAGCCTGTTGAGAAGGAATCTCAACAAAAGCTGACGCTCAGCCTATCCAGAGGTACTGTCCAGAAACCTGGTATTATAGGCCAACCTGTCCAGAGGCAGTATCTGACACAAGCCAAGCCTGTCCAGAGGCTTTACCAGCAGGCTTCTATGGCTGAACCCGTCCAGGGGCAGTTCCAGCCGGGCAGTGTCGGCCAGGCTGCCCAACGCTCTTACCAGCAAGTTTCTGCAACCAAGCCTGTCCAGAGGCAGTATCAGACGCAGACCAAGCCTGTCCAGAGGCAGTATCAGACGCAAACCAAGCCTGTCCAGAGGGAGTCTCAACAAAAACTGATACTCAGCCTGTCCAGAGGCACTGTCCAGAAGCCTGGTAATGTAGGTCGACCTGTCAAACCGTCTTACCAGCAGGTTTCCTCAACTGAGCCTGTCCAGAGGCCCTACCAGCCCAGCAATGTAGGCCAGTCTGCCTCAGGGTATTACCGGCCCAGCAGTGCAGGCCAACCTGTCAAAAGGAAGTACCAACAAATTGCTGCTGCTCAACCTGTCCACAGGTACGATCAAACTGGAAACAAACCTAACTGGGCAGGTTTGGCTTGAATGTGAAACAGCAGGTTCTTTGTGTCGAGCTGGACATAATAAAAGGCTGCTTTTTCAAATCAGTTTGGCCTCTTGTTAAATTGTTTGGGGGGGGTGGCGCAAGGAGGGGTAATCTTGCTTGGTCTAACCTGGCTTTGACAATGTTGCTTAAACATGTGGTTTTTAAAGCTTCAAGTGCCTGAATCCAAGGAGGACACAAGATCTTGACTTCAGTTTGTTCCAAAACTGCCTCGATATTAATTGTGGCCACAAGCTTAACTGCAGTGAACCTGCTAGTCTGCCAATTTTGCATTTACACCTTTGTGCCCTAACATTGGTTTGCACGCACTAGCTTTTGCTCAGTGATGTTACAGCTAATCTCACTGCTGAGGTTGAAGGGAAATGGTGCAGTCTGGTTATCGACTGTTTTCAGTAGCAGGATTCATGCCTAACTAAAACTGGTATAGAATATGTTCTTGGTTCCCACTGTAAGACCTAGCAGAATGTTGTCTGTAGTATTTGGTCAGATGGATGCATCCCCCCCCCCCTTAATGCACATCCATACCTACATATCTTGTCATTAACAACCAAATAGTAATTCTCTCAAACTGGAGGGTTAAGTGGCGTACACCTGCTCCAGTCTGGGGGGGGTCAGTCTGAGGGGCTTATCTATGGCAGACAAGGTCAAAGGCCTTTGTGGAGCATAGGTATATCTTAACATGAGCAGTTTTCTCTAGTCACAGTATCAATGTCTGTGTGCAGGAGTGTCTTCTCCCCTTGATCCTCCTGCTTTTGCCTGTATCATCACTGAGCCTCGAAGGCAACCGGCAAAATCTCTCTGCACCCTTATTTTACCAACAAACGCTAATGCCCAGCATCAACTAAATGTTGTCTGGCTTAACTCTGCAGCTGGTTGAATTGTTTTGGGCAGCTACTGCTATAAAGTGTGGACTTACAGCACACTCCATGTACACCAAGACACAGTGTCAGTTTATCAAAATCTTCCAGGGGTGAAGTCAAGCTAAGGATGCTAGCTAACTAGGTCATTTGTAAGTGGATTTTTTGTTCTTTCACCATGTAAATTTACAAATTTGAACAAGGATGTTAAGAATTTAAAACAGTTCAGTGTGTTTATTGCTGGTTTATTTTGGCATCCATAGATGTTCAGGTTAGAGGCTGTATTTTGCCCATCTTTTGTCAAGAAATACTTCAGTGGATAAAAATCAGACTACATTTACCGGTTTTGAGTACATTTGAGAATTAAATCTCATCTTGCCCTTTAGTACATTGTCAATTCAATGCAAAGATATACAGTAAGTCCACAGTTTGGCAAAGGTGGTGTGATATCGACTCTATTTTACAGTAGGCATGTGTTCTATGCTGTTTTTAGAAACATGCATCTGCATACACTCATGGTAATCAATTAAACAGTCTACACTGTACAGCGTCACACACCTATTCACTGATTTACTGGTAAATGGCATGAACACATATGGGTCTCAATGTCATGCGTCCTTCTAGAGCATACTTCAAAGAATCTACTTTAGAGGTGTTGACACTGAACAGTTCTATGCATGCAAGGGCTGTTCTCTCTCTCTCTCTCACACACCTTGTAAAATGCAGTACTCGCACTAAATATCAGTGTAAAAGGACTCTCCAACATGCTCATGAGAGAAAGGAGAAAGCAATTGTTTTGGTTTAACTGCGTCTCCCAGAACTTATATTTATTAAAAGGTGGGGATATGTGACATTGTCTGACATTAGCTGCTTGATCACAACATAAAGTCTATTAATGCTCTTGTAATTATTGCTTTGAGAGAACAGCAGCTTAAGTTACTAGCCAGTGTTTCATGGCATACAGGTGGAACACCATTCCACATGCTATTAAAAATACAATATGCTTAATTCATTAAATATACAATACTTTTAAACAAGTTTTTAACAACTACCATGTAAATTTAGCATACCGATCAACAATAACACAAGTCCTCTACACACCCATCACTGTTTACAAATGTAAAAAGTACAGAACATAAAGAATGTGAACTCTTTTCAGAAAATACTGCAAACTGCTCCATAACAGCAAACTGACGGGTCGCACAGATACTGAATGGAACGTACTCGTAGCAGAAAAAAAAGGACTCATGTCAGGCAAAAAAAAAAAAGAAAAAAAAGAAAGAAAGAAAAAAAGAAAAAAAAAAATCGGCGAGGGGGAAAACGGCCTAAGACCGATTGTGCTGAGAACAGAATCTCATTGCCGTCCCGAACGCCTGGCGTGATCTCCAGCTTCTGTTAAGTACGGTATTGATGCTGTTGAGTAACACTACGGTGCAATCATCCCATTCTCTGCAACCAGCAGGTGAGGACGTTTGGTCAGCCTTTTAAAATCACCTGCTTTTATAAAACACATATGGCACATCAGCAGCCAGCGAAGAGCGTTCTCCGACTTTGCTTAACCATCTTTACCTTCCTACAGTCTCGTTTCTACAGTACATAATGCACATCTTTAACATCAGCAACCCTGTTACC
>NC_044496.1:57418616-57486116 GCF_902362185.1 Chanos chanos | reverse complement strand
GCTTTGGGTGCCTGTCCACCCACCACAATCATCACCTGACAGAGAAAAACTGGTTTAGGCACTGGTTTTAAACGTAGACACCAATCTACTCTCATTAGTTTAGTGTATGGATGTATCAAGTTTCTTGGAGAGCTGTTTCAAAAGTCCAAAGACAGGTCTATTTACAAAACAGTATTTTTTTGAAAGGCGAATCTGATCTTAAAACAGAACTTGTACTCTGAGAAATATGATACATACAACCGCATGGCCTTTAATCTGCCACTGGGGCTGCTGGGAAGCGCGTGTGTGTGCACGCGTGAGTGTGTGTGTGTGTGAGAGTGAGTGTGTGTGTGTGTGTTTGCGAGTCAGACGAAGAGTTAAAGACCTTGGGCAGGCTAACTGGTGTGCGTGGTCTCGTTCTGTCTGTCTTGATGAGATGCCGCTGGTCTGCTGGTAGGAGGTGGTATTTCATGGCCTCGATGAGGAAGTCTTTACACATGTTGTTGTTTTTGATCAAAGCTTCCTCCTCCACTATCTGCTCATTAACACAAGGCATAATCCTTACAGAAAAACCCAGACAAAACTAATAATAACAACAATAATAAAAAAAAATACACGCCTCTGTAAATTAGAGAAAAAAGACAAGATGCCTGCAGCCAAGCAGATTTACCTGCACCAGGTAATCTCTGGACAGCAGCGGCAAGCGCACGTGTTCCATCAGCTTGGGCATATGCTCCAGGCGAGTCTCCTTATCGTGTTTTATCCAGGCAATCATGGCCTCAAACACCTGGAGGCACAAGAGGGTTTAAATCCACTCATCTCCTCTGTGTTGAGCAGAGGGCAGTCAGATCTGTCACCCACTCTACAGCAGGACTATCTGTGATCAGACAGTGACCTGAGGTGAGGACTAGACAGCAACTCCACACAGTGACAACTGCTACGCTGTGTGTGTGTGTGTGTGTGTGTGTGTGTCTAAATCCAAACAGCAGATTTAAGCTGTCTCTGTGGTGCTGAGACATCTATGGGAAATGACACAGCGAGAGACGGACAGACTCTGCTCTTTCAGCAGTTTCCTCTCGGAGAGAACCAGGCTGTTTCTGACAACAACCTGACAGCGACCCCTCATAGTGGACTGTCCTGTCCCAGACAGCGACCCCTCATACTGGACTGCCCCGTCCCTGACAGCCAACCCTCATAGTGGACTGTCCTGTCCCTGACAGCGACCCCTCATACCGGACTGCCCCGTCCCTGACAGCGACCCCTCATACCGGACTGTCCCGTCCCTGACAGCGACCCCTCATAGTGGACTGTCCTGTCCCAGACAGCGACCCCTCATAGTGGACTGTCCCGTCCCTGCCAGCGACCCCTCATACCGGACTGTCCTGTCCCAGACAGCGACCCCTCATAGTGGACTGTCCTGTTCCAGACAACCACCCCTCATACCGAACTGTCCCGTCCCTGCCAGCGACCCCTCATACCGGACTGTCCTGTCCCAGACAGCGACCCCTCATAGTGGACTGCCCTTTTAATGAGCAAGGAAGACAAACTAAAACTGATGTGTCTTGTCATGCTGATACACAGAAACATGAGGAGAGTGACAATAATCCAACACTGTGAGAGAAAATAACGCAACACAGACTACCTAATCCACAGAGCTGCCGGGCAGTGGTCCTGTCCAGACCTTTAATTAAACAAGAACCCGATAATCTTTTAAAGACCCGTGATGGATGTGCTAGATTAAGGCTGGGCCAAAACTCTGCCGCAGAAGGCCTGCCACGCCCTGTTTTAGGGATTAGGGAATGTTGTTGTTTTTTTTTTGTTTTTTTTAAGGGATTAGACTTTACCTTCTCCTCAGTCGAAACGGTGAGTTTGTCGCTGGAGATGAGGCCGCAGACCTGCTGCAGGGACAAGGCCATAAACTCCTCCCCCATCATCACCTCCGAGAAATGCTGCTCTGCTCAGCGTAAAACACACACACACACGCACGCAAACACGCACGCACACAGATTTCACAAACACTTCTCATCCAGGTCTAAGCGAATATGACCTGTGAATGTGATGTGTGTGTGTGCGCGTGCGTGCGTGTTTTCTACAGCTCACCTGCGTAGGCGTGGGCTTGGCTGAGCAGCCCAGTGCAGGCGTGGAGATCAGCGAACGCCAGGATCCCCAGACAGTTAGTGGGATGAAGCTGAGACTGCAGGAACTCGCAACACGTCTGACGCACGTCCATCAGCTGGAGCAGGCTGGCAGCTGGCAACAGTACCTGACCACACACACACACGCACACACATGCATAAACACACATACACACACACACAAACACACACGAACACACACTGAGGTGACATGGAGAATTAACGGCTAAAGAATCCTCAAAGAAACTGTTCTAACATTCTGGAATTAGCAGCCTACAACTGAGAGGAGATTAAAAACAATTCAAAACTGTGCAGTGGAACAAATCACACAGATCAGTAATAATAACAGTTAGCAAAAATAAACAAGAATCAAATACCACAAACATCTTTTTTTTTTTCATAACTAGAGGCTCTGGTTTAAGAGGACGTCTGACTCGCAGAGCAGGTTACAGAATGCAGCTTCACTCTTTTCATTTCTTTATATCTGATCTCTCTCTGACTGAAGGCCAATTGGCTGCTGCAGCCCCCTCATTCTCCAATCAGACCTCCATTTCTCAACTGCCCAATCTAGCCAATCAGAATCCAGGTCACGCAGCTAGATGTCATTTCAGTGAAGGGAAAAAAAAAGACCCTGTACCCATCACATGTTGCCCTGAGGACATGGGAGAGATTGGAGAGGACTATTTCAAACCCACGGCTCTCTGCAGCACTGGGCCGTCACATGCACCGAGACCCTCAAGGCTGCTATCACAGCCTAATAATTCTACAAACAGAGAACTCCAAACAGACTGAGCAGCATGTAGGACCATAACCCTACACATGATCCCACTGTGACACACACTACAGCACTGCTGTTTCTCACGGGCAATCGCACAAAGTTCTGCTGACCCGGAGTAACCAGGACCTGCTCTGCTCTGCCGCTCTGTTATCCGTCACTGCTCCAACACACCACAAATTAAGAGCCTGGTAATTATGTGGGGTGTGTGTGTGTGTGTGTGTGTGTGTGGGGGGGGGGGGGTTCTGAGGAGCATCAGGGGGGCGATATTGGGAAAACACTTCATTAAGTAATGATCACAGAGTGAAATAAACCCTTCAGCAGTGCACACAGAGCTCACAGACTGCACTCGTATGCCTCCAAAAGATGTCTGGAAGAATCTAAAGAGATGTGGGACTGTAAAACTGTGTGCTGTTGGTTTGTTTGAGACTGTTTCAAACATCTCATACAACACTATTCTAGCAGCGCCTGCCCTGTCCTGTGCATTGTTTTATCAACAAAAGTCACGTCTGCGCAGCCGTGTATGATGTCCAGAGTGTGTCACATGACTCACGGCTATTGTAATTTAGAACAAAAACACTTGCTTTGGTATTAAATTCAAAAAGGGTGGAATTGTCTGTGACTAAATAACTTGGCCTATAATGTAAGTGGAGCAACATGCACATACACAGCAAAATTCTCGATTTTCTGGTGTTAAGCAAAAGTGTTAAATATATAGAGTTGAACTGACACTGTAAAAACATGATTTAACACTAAAGGAATCAGTTGCAGAAGAGAGTTGGTGTCATTGAGAAGTGTTGGAGATTCAACTCGTACTACAGAGTTATGAAACCAGTGTACCACGAAGATAACACTTTCTGGTGATAAGCAAAGTAAATTTTTAACTATGCATAGACTTATTTTAACACTGCATCTGAGTTGTATTATTAACACTTCAGGAAGTGTTAAATTAAGACTGCAAAGATCGGAACAAAATAAACACCAGCACAGTGTTAAAATGAACTCTCTCAGAGTAGATTTAACACTATAGAATTGGCTGTGTAATTCATTCAAAAATCAAATCTAAACGACCTGTCATTTCAAACAGAGTTATACGTCATGATGACTGGGAAGATAAGCCCGAGTTGATCGGATCTCGGCCATTGTTCCAACCAAAGTAACAGGTTACCTTCTTCCTTTGAGAGAAACACCTGCTAGTAAAGATCAACACGTCGTGCTAAAGCAGCGCCAAGTCAAAACTGCCCCGTCGTTTTCCCGTTGGTTTTACCGTAAAACGTTATTCCTATCAGAACAGCTCAGCCTCGCACAAACACGACCGCGGCAAACACAGGCAGGATTTCCTTTAGCTCGCTGCACACTTCCTCTGCTAATAATGAGAGGAAATGCCCTGCCTGCAACAACTGGGACCGAAGCAGCCAGAGCGGGATCAACTGGACAAGGAACATGGGTCACAAAGCACAAAGCTGGAGAACCAAGCTCTAAAATTGAACCTCAAACCTTAAAGGTCTGAAATGCCCAAGGACACCTATGCATGTTGATAAACAGGTCAGACCCACAACGGCCAACTCAAAAGAAAATGTATACAATATATGCTGAAATACGAGTAGGGAAAAAAAAATGGTTATATTTAAAGATAACCTTCACATACTGGTATAGCAGTGTACTGACATTAGTAGGAGTGGACAGAGGTCTAAATATGTCAGTGTGTTTTGCGAGTTGGCCTACCTGTACGTTTTCCTCAGAAACCTCGATCTCTGCTGTGTAGATGTAATCCACCAGCTTTCTAAGCGTCTCTCCATCCACGTCCCGAATCTCCACACACTGGGCCTTGCTCTCACTCATGTCTCCTACACACAAAGAGGAACACCACGTTTTAAATTAGCCAGCTGTTAACGTGCCAAAAACACACTCACATACTCACGCATGGTTCACACATACAGCAAAATGAATAAGAATTATAAATGAGAACACAATTCCGTCGTGCTTTTCACAGGAAAATTAAATCAAATCATTTCTCACCACACCTATTATACTGAACATTAACTACGGAACGGGAATCTGAAATTCAATAGCCAGGTTACGGAACATTAATATTTCAGTATGTTTCTTCGTACACCGCAGAACAATAAGGGTTAAGAGCAATATTACGTTAAGCCAGTCGGACAATGCTCAAGGTAAACAAGGGATTAGACGTCAACCCCGACAGATAATGGCTTCTTTTCAGATCTCGAAATATCCACTTTCCCTACATTTATACATCTCTACACAGGCTCTGAAAGGATGAAAGTGAAACAGAAGACGTGTTCAAATGAAAAGAACAGAGGGTGAGTAAAGCGCTAGAGCGCTCTCATTGCTGTACCGGTAAACATGGCACAGAAGTAGGGGCTGCAGGATGCCAGCACCACTCTATGGGCAGGTACCTCCACATCTCCCGCAACTAGAAGAACATCACAGAGCAACTTCCTGCTGTGATTGTGACAGACAAGACAAGAGGAGGGATACTATTAGCATTCAACAGTGCATTACACACGTGGCCTTAAAAACACATGTAGAAACAAGGCAGGCTTGATACAGCAAATAGACCAGAAACTCTATCAGATTTACGGTTTGGAAAAAAAAGAAAAGAAAAGAACAATGTCATTTTCCATTTGTGATGCATTAACTTTTCACAGAGCTCACGGAGCTGAAAGATAATGTCACCAACATAAGTATCTTACAACATATTCTCCAAAAGAAAAATGAAAATACCCTTAACTCTTCTAAGTCTGTGAGATTTTCCTACCTTCTCAGATCGTTCATCAACTGGAAGGCTTTCCTCATGTGGGTATGACTGAAGGTGTGCATCCCTGCATCCGTCACATCGTCCTCTGAATCAAGACGCGCTGACTGAGAGGTAACAGGACTCCTACTGACATAAGTGTGATAAGGATATTAAGAGCGCTATGCCCAGACTTCAGCTCTAATGCAATCAGAGCCAATGTGACACATTAAACTTTGCAAGACAGAATCTCACCTGGTTTCACAGATACACTAGTATCAATGTCTAAATTGTCAATGATGAACCATTTTAATCTTTACAGATAAGCCTCCGTGAGGTTCCTTTCATGTCACCAGACAGATAGCGGTAAAGCTACCTTTATGTGACAGATAGTCTTATCATTAGGAACACAGATTAGATATGCTAACGGTAGCACATCGCTAGGTACTCGGTCATGATGCTCTTTAGGAGCGTCTCTATGCTTAGCTAGCCAGCCATATTCTTATTGTAACCTAAACATTGGCTAACGTTGACTGTACATACAGAATGCAATGCTGATCTAGTTTAAATATAATATGACTTTGATGTGGCTGATCTCAACACAAATGCTTACGTGTAATGATAGCTAGTCAACCTTTAGTGGTTTAGTGGCGAACCAGCGCGAGACAAGCCTCACCTTACTGAGCCATTAGCCTCTTAGCTAACGTTGGCTACTTACTGGCCAACCAATCACTGTAAAAACAGACTTTTAGAAAAACTTGCGTCTCGAAAAGGAGCCCTCTTAGCGGTGCATGCTGTATTTTTAATACATGCCATATTCGACTAAGCCCCGTGTTCTTAAAAAAAAAAGAAAGAAAACTGACACGAGATCCGGAGGGAACAGTGTGTCGCTTAAAACCCTCTAAAACGACCACTTACCCGGTACAGTTCATGGCTTAGTCTCAATGGCAGCTGAGATGCTGTGTGTCCTTGGTGGGCAGCAGCCTCCGTGTGCATCCCTGTGATTCGTAAATGGCATGCGAAGGCCACACATTTGGAACGAACTTAAAAAGTAACGGGACGTCATGCAGTTTTTAAGCGCCGCGTGTTTGTGCTATGATCACTGCCTCGGTGTTCCTCCGTGGGCGTTCAGAAATAGGTGCAACGCCAGCACACTGTGGTGGCGTGATTCGCTGGAAAGAGTCGGGGTTTTGATTCATTTTAAGAGTTGTTCAGAGAGCGCCACTCACCGAAGAGAGTCGTTCAGTTATGGCATATTCTGATTTGAGGCTCCGAACCACACAGTAAGAGAAGACAGAGCGTGAGACTGGCTTTACTTAATAATGTACCTCTAGCGTCTGTATAGCCAGTAGTCAGATAATCAGACAGAAAGATATTGAACCTGTGACAACTCCCATCTGACATAAAGCGCTGAACCCTCACTTATAGTTTTTGACCTCCTCTCAAAATGTGATTTTATTACATTTGATTATGATAATCATTCTTTTTTTTTTTTATCCTACATGTCATGTACTGATATCCAACAGCCAACCTTTACCCCCCCCCCCCCAAAAAACAACCAAACAAAAGCACAGGTTATGTTTACCTGTGCTAACGAATTCTCCCAACCCTTTTCACTTTCCACATTCATAGTCGGGCATGTTGACACACCCTTCAAGCACAGCTGTACTGCGTGTTTAGCAGTAAGACTACACTGACCCGCTCGGAGATAAAGCTATTTTTGCAAACACCTTCTAACCGCATGGTTTAGGCTTTTCTGAAGAAATAAACAGTGATGTGCTTTCTGATAAAGATGGTTAGTCTTTGCCTTGCCTTTTGGTTAAAGGGTAATTCATCAACACTATTATGCAGTACATGGAAAATGAAAGACAAAGTCAAGCTGCCAACTTCACTGATCAGTTTCACTGACTCCATGGAGCGCTCACTGATCTCAACTCACTTCCTTTCATTCACAAGCTGCCAAATATCCAGTAGATATAGAGATAAACAATGACAGTATTCTAACAGTGACCTTCAATCATATTTTTGAAAGTCATGTTAAAAAAAAACAAAAAAAAAAACAGAGCATATCTTTGGAAATGTAGATTTTTTCCATCATAAAGCAAAGTACAGATTAATAAACAGAACACCAGTCAAAATTTACTTTAAAAGATTTATTAAGTTATTGCAAATGACTGCAAAATGGGAGAAAAACAAATGACATTCTGAGAAGCGTTCAACTGGTTCAGTCATCTGGAGCTGGATGCACCCCTGAATTTTCCAAAGTCTCCAGTGAGACACTCACGCCAATCGCTGCCAGCGAGACACTGGCTCATGCCAATCGCTGCCATGAAAGGATGTGTGTGCTTCAGAGATCCTGTGAAAGACAAACAACATCTGTAAGCAGTTAAAGAAAAAAGAAAAAACTTGTCCTGAAGCTGAGCTGCATCCACAAAGTCTGGAGTCTACACAGGAGCAAATGATCCAAGGTACAGATGTCAGGACAAGGGACGAGTGGACTACACAAAATTTGAGGTACTGAAAAAGTACACATCTGCGGGGAGATTTTCTTCCACAAATAATGTGCATTAACGTTTGTAAACATTTAATATAGACCGTAGAGTTTAATAGAGCCTGATGTGTAGTTATATAAGCCCTTCAAGTTACTGTTTATGGAACTGACTTCATTATCATAAATAAGGATTTTCCTCTGGTCAGACTTAGAACAGTGTTATAGTCTTTCTGGTTTTGTGTCACTGCTGCTGCTGAAAGGTCTTGGATCAAACCTTTCAAACTAAACCCCTTATTTAAGCTCTAGTTTTGAGCGCCCCCTAGAGGTCCAGGGCAGAACTCTTCAGCTCTGTCTAGTGCCGAAAGAGTACTTGAGTGGAACAATTCATACAAGTATAAAATAACACAGCATCATTCACTGACTTTCTCCCCATTAACTCTGGAATTTGAAACTATACTGAAACCATCATTAACTGATTAATTTATGGTACAAGATCGTTTCTATGCCAAGAAGCATAAAACATGTAGTCACAATAACCATTTTAGAGGGGTAAAGTCAAAAGTTATTAACTTACACTGAATCATTGCTTCACATTTATTTTAAAACATGATGCGGTCTGTTGCTTGTGCGGTGCCTTGTTTTTCTCTGTCCGACTATTTTTAGCAGAAAAATCTGCAAACAGCTTTCAGTACAATAGCTGCTGGCGAGCACCGGACTGGACACCTCCCTGGTAAGAGGAACCAATGCCCCCTAGAGCTGCCGAACTCCAAAAGACTCATACATACATTCCCATTCGATTAGGTGTTTGTGTCCATTGTGAATTAGACTGCAACACCTCAACATTTGGGGGGGGGGGGCGTGTCTTTGATAGAGCAGATACACATGTGAGTTAAGTCTCTGAAACTTCTCATATATTCTTAATACTCTCTTTAAAGAGATAAACAGTTGAAGTGCATCTCTTTACTGAAGAGTTTTCCTGATAAACTCTGAATCCCTCCTAACATTACATTCACTCGACAGGCTCTGCGAGGAGGGGAGAAAGAAAAATCGTATTCGGTAACTGTAAGTGAAATCCAAACCAGAACGAGAGCCTGAGCCTTTATCGAGTGAAACCTGATCCCAGGCGACTAAGACAGGGTGTTCGAAATGAAAAGAACCTTCTTACCGAAGTCACAGGCAGAAATTTCCACCTCTGAGACAGATGTTGTCCGTCTGGATTCAAACCGCATTCTTTCCTTCTGCAGATCCTCCTCAACCAGCAGGACTTAAAAGTAATAATTTGTTAAAATCCATCTGTATTTCCATTTCTGGGGGAGGGGGGAGAAAAAGAGAAAGGTGCAGGTGTATTCACGTGTTATCAACAATCAAATCAATCAATCAATCAATCAGTGATTCGCTTAAATGATCTTAATCGGTCTGGAATCTCTACAGTACGTATCTAAACGTTCACCACACTCCTTCAGATCACATGTCAAAACTTTTACAGCTAATCATGAGAGGGAAGCAGAATGCAAGATGAGCCCTTGTCACATTTGCCACCTGCACATCCACATTGTCCATTAAGAAGCTCAACCAATGCTGTATTGAAACAGAACACAGAAAATGTGACGATTTTTTTTGACTGTTTACATTTGGGTTTTAATTTATGCATATAAAATAATGTTGATATCCTTGTCTTGTTTGTTGGTAATAAATGGACAAAAATAAATAAATAAAAACAAAACAAAAACCAAAAACACGAAACAAAACACCGAGTTGATGAGGGAGGGGAGAATTGGTAAGATGTAAGATAAATAAACTGAATCCACAAACCTTGCTTATTAAATGCAGTTCTCCTGGTATTTGATGACATTAATATCTGGAACTAACGGATCAAGTAAACAGGAACTCTAAGCCCCACACTCCGGTATGACCTTAAACTGAAAATTGTCTAAAATAGGGATTAACACAAGGCTGAAGACCAATATCACCACATCTTGATTTAAGCGACATTAACTAAAGAAGAATTTTAGACATTCAAGCTACAGATAAGCTTATTCTAATTTTTTTAAAAAAAAGCTACTGTTTATTTACATGTCTTTGACGTCTCACAAATGTTAAATTTACGACTGTTACTGGAGTTTCAAGTTGCATGCACGCTTTCCTCCGACTCAGGTTAGATGATCAATCGCTCCAGGTGGAACTGCGTTGAATTAGAGATGCACTCAATGTAATGTCTTGTGTGTAAAGTATTTCTACAAACCTGGTGCGAATATCCTATGGATTTTCAGCTGTGTTTCTACAGCTCTGGAGTAGCCCTGGAGAATCCATGACGTAGTAGAGGGCACAGCTAAGGTATAGATCCATCTTATTTGTCCACTAAAGGTATTAGAAGAGAGCGCTACAAATACTTTTTTTAAAGGAAAAACATCAGGTCTTTGAATTGTGTTTGGGAAAATATAACCTCCTTACACGATGTAAATATCTGGCGAATAAAAGTTGCAAAGCCAAAATGGAAACCATCCTGGTGATAAATTAGACCTGGCAGAAAAAACTGCCAAGTTCGTCAAGTTTAGTTCCATTTTTAGATATGTTTTGACAACTTTTAAGCCTAATGCTGGGTTTGCTATTTGGACAGCAAATTAATCTTTAGTTCCATAAACAGTTCTAGGCTTACACCTCTTTATTTCTTCAAATCACCCAGTAAGGCTCCACTTGTCGAATACACGACTATGCTGTAAAAAGGTTTATTCATGGAAATACATACAATTTACCGGTATCTGAAACAATATTTAATAGATTAATCTGTGTACCAAGATTACAATAAAACAAATGCATATGGTAACTTTTCTTAATGATTCGGAAACGCTCTTTTGTATCACTGTTACTGGAAATAGTAAAAACTGGAAAAAAGTTCGCATCTTCAGAAATCTCGAGCTCAGGACAAATGCACTGTAACAACTAATGCTAACAGTTGGTTCATACAAACGATAACTATTCAACTATTAAACATAACACTATTTGGAAGTCACATGTATAGCACTACAACGGATGTTGAATACCTTCAGCAACAACGGTAGTGAACCTAAAATGGTTCAAAACAAACGTGACCTAGTCCTTATACATGCTGCGTATGATGTCATTTTCGTTGAGTCAGAACAGAGCTCTGTGTAGGGATTCCATCTAATACTTAAGTCATTGTGTTGGGGCAAAAATACACCACTTCTGAAATGCTCCATTTGCCGACTTGCCTCGTTAGATGCAGAACAAAGGACTAAATCATGTTCACGATAATTAACTGTATGGCTAATTCTAGTCAAACATGGGATCCCAGAATCAACAATTAATAAACTGAAACACATATTTAAAAGAAAATGGCAATAGTTACAATACATACGCTAATGCAAAAATAACATGCCTCGACTAACAAGCAAGAGTTCTAATCTTAAAATTATTTTCAATGGACATAATACGCTTGAGGAAAAAACAAAACAAAACAAAAAAGCACTAACAACTGTATGTCTGTCCCCACCCATAGAAATTCACACAAAGTACCCTAATCATCCAGGAGAATAGTCCTATAACGTGTAGGAAATTCCATCTAGTTAAGTTGGGAGGTACTGCTATATGACGGTGATCGCTGGTTTAGCATTCTTGGTGGTAAGGAACACCCTACCTACATCAGGACCAGCTGGATTAGTTGATTCTTGTAAGAACTGTAACGGGCTTGGTTCAGTGTTCCAGTCATGTCCGTGCCGTAATAGGACGGCCCGGGTCTACTACGATTGGCACCTCTATGAGGTCATTTGCATTTGGCTAGGGGATGGAGCTGTTCTTTGTGTGAGACTTAAACTGGCACTTAATATGAGCCTCCATAACCCCCCCTGCCGTAACCACCACCACCGCGGGAGTAAGGAGCGTTGCTTCTGCCAGAGTAATTACCTTTCATTGGCCCATAGCCAGAGGGCTGCTGGCCATAGCCGCTTCCAAAGTCATTGTAGCCGTTACCGCCGCCGTAGCCTCCCATTTGGTCTCCGTAGCCTCCCCCATACCCGCCGCCATAGCCACCTCCATAGCCACCACCGTATCCGCCATCATTGCCTCCATAACCAGCACCGTAGTTTCCACCATAGCCACCACCCCTCCCGCCGCCATACCCGTTCTGGGCTCTTCCCATTCCACGGCCACCTCTTCCCCGTCCGCCACGACCACCAGCGGCTTGCATCTCTTGTTTAGTGAGAGCTTTTTTCACCTCCACCTTGTGCCCGTTAATGGTGTGGAACTTCAATACAACCGCTTTATCTGCAGAGTCGTTATCCTCGAAGTACACGAAACCGAATCCACGCTTCTTGCCGGTCTCTTTATCGGTGATGACTTCAGCCTTTTCTATTGCACCAAACTGCGAAAAACACTCGCGGAGATGCTCTTCCTCGATATCATCTTTAAGACCACCTACGAATATTTTCTTTACTTTGGCGAGTGCCTCGGGTTTCCCTGCGTCTTCCCGTGCTACCGCTCTTTTCAATTCAACGTTGTTTCCATCCAGGACATGAGGCCTTGCAGCCATAGCCGCGTCGGCCTCCTCCGGCGTGGAGTAGGTCACAAAGCCGAAACACCGGGAGCGTTTTAAAGTTTGATTCTGAACTACTACACAATCTGTCAACTCGCCATATTGTTCGAAATGTTTTCGGAGTCCCTCGTCTGTGGTCTGGACGTTGAGCCCACCGACGAAGAGCTTGCAGAGCTGATTTTCCATTTTAAGCGTTCTCTGAACAATGAGGTTACCTCTATCTAGTACGGGATTTCACCTTACGTAAAATGGCGGCTTTTTCTACTCTAAAATCTACACTAAGAAATGGCGGCGAGGAGGCGGTAACATTTAGAGTGGGTGGCACCAAATCGCAAACCTCCAAGCACCAATCGCTACTGATGGTGGCGCATTTTTCTCTTCAATTCGTTTCCCACAGAAGTTATTTCTATAACCACCATGCACCGCAGAGTAAAATCTTATTACATCATGAGGTAACCAGCTATAAACGGAATTGTTCCATAAACGCTGTAGAGATTGCTTGTTGTGAAGTGCACTTATTTGTTAATAAAATATTTATCCATGAAAATAAAAAGGTTTGCACAGACGTTTATTTTATTTTAAGCAGGTCAAGAGTATAGCATGGTGACAACATGAAACATTAACAGGACACTTTCCACATTCTTATGGGGGGGGGGGGGGTTTCATGGTCTGATTATGACACAATGTGGTCATAGATGCAAAGTCGGGCGTATGATAATATAATAACATATGATTATTTAATAAATATAATAAATATGATCAAGCTAACAACAATCCTTGGCGGCAGCAGGAAACAGTGAATGCAAAGAGGGTTTAGATCGAAAATAGACGATGCTTTGCGGAGGTGGGTCTAGAGAGAGTAACTAAGCAGAGCTGAACACATCCATGGGTACCAACCAACGGCCCAATATGTTTGAAAAATGTAACTCTATCAGCATGAACGAATGTGTAAAATGCGATAACGTCACTATTGTTCTGGTTTTATTCTGGTAAGGGTCTTAGAGGAGGAGAGGTTCAGAAGATTCTTGCACGCAAATATAGAATACGTGCACGAGAGCAAATTCCGCCCTGGTATGACTTAAAGCTATGCAAAACACCTTTGGTTTCATACCTGACGCCGTTGTATGCATAAAAAAACCCTGACTGCATTCGTGCGCCTCTATGTAACTCATCTTTACAAAATAAATTTGAGGACGTTTCGCAATACAAATACTGGCCACTGTATTCGTATTCCTGTGTATGCCTGGCATACGCACCACAGCCTCCATGAAGATACGACTTGTTCCTGTAGAATTTCTTGCTACTCCTGTATAATTTATTGCACCGTAGCCCGAGGAGCTGCCTGTCTATCATTAGCTACCCAAATACCATAATAACTACCTCTTCCGAAGTCATTTAGAGACACTTCCATCTCTTGTTTGGATAATTTTTTTAACCCCCCCACTTTGTGTCGATTGATGGCATGGTGTTTGAGCACAGCTGAGCTTCTGATTTACCGAAACAGTTTGGTGCCACTGCTAAATCCACGTGGTTGAAACCCAAAACATGTAACCTAGCCACTATTGCAACATAAACCATGTGCTGGGGTAGGTTACGAGACCGCTGTAGTGGCTGATTCACTACCTTCACACAGTCGGTGTGTCAAAATACGCACTTGTCAAAATACTTTGGATGATTAAACTATTAGCTTAGAACACTCATTACTCCTCTCAGTGAGTACCAGATTCTGTTTGAAAGATTCAAGCGCGCCTCATTCCTGGGCAAGTGCGCCACCGACGTTGGTTGGTTAAAACGAAGCCCTATGAAAGGGCTCCCCTCGAATTTCTTCCATCCACATTGTGTGAACCAAAAAACAGCCTTTTTCAACTGTCAGAAAAAAATATTGATCCCCAACCTAAGTTTAGTATAGTGAACGAATTACAAAAAAAAGTAGGCCAAAACCTACCTCATCTTTATCTATGCAGTTGCATGCATGCATTATGTACGCATGCTCAACTTTATTTGAAGTCTTTAAAAACAACCACGTGCTCAATACAGTGTGTGTAAAAAAAAAACCCAAAAAGGTATCCCACCAACTAACACAAACTAGCTTACTAAAGGCATTAAAGGGAGTATTGCTGCCAACTTTCTGCAAGCAAATCATACAGTAAAACTAATCAGGGAGGAATCAAGTGTTGCTTGCCATGTTCATAGGGTCAATTTGGTGTGATTAACCTACACTTGGCACTGCTTTAATATCTACAACATTCCTTGTTTAGTTATACGTTGCTTTGAAATTGATCACACACTCAGTTTTACAAAAAAAATCATTTTATTTAATTTTGTTTTAACAAAACCAAGCTGGTAACAGAACCCAGTACTGCTTTCCCAGCTGATGCTGCACCTCCATTCCAATAAGCGGATTCTGCCTGGTGTTCTTCCTGTAAGAGATTATAACATTACATGTCATTATCATTTATACAATTCCACAAAGCTCTCATAGTTACACTGTACAATTTTTCCTATAATGAAATTCAATGAGTTGTTCCTAACCCTAAACACTGCATCGGCTCCCTCCAGTTTCCCTCCAAGGTCAGTTAAAGACATCCACAATACTGACCCATGACCCTGCGACCCATCCACTCGTCCTGCAGAGCTCCAAATGTCCCAGGCCACAGTTGTGGGCACCCATGGCTTCCTGGGAAAGTAAAGGGAGGAAAACCACATCAGTAAGTGAAATCACTCGGAGCCAGTTTAGGCAGCGTCCCTACATATGACTACAAAAACTCTAAAGCTTTGTATTTTAAGAACACAAAAAGTACAAAGACAAACCCTTTTAGAAGTCAAGAGTCCTGATGTGAACCTTAACTTGAGTAAGTTTGATGTCGCAAGTTCCACCAAAACGCACCAAGTGAATAGATAAATCATTAGATACTTTAGCTATAACTTGCCATTTTGTCAAACCATGAATTGAGTATAATCACATTAAACTTTTATGATCAAAGTAGTTATGGTGGCAATAACAGTACTTAACCAACACGAAGTGAAGACAGGTTGATTACATACCTAGTTTGCAGGATGATATCCTAATGAGATATTTCAGTCCTATCACAATCGAACCCAGGTACTCAACAGGTTCCCTGTACAAACAAACTGCTACAGCTATTTGATGTACCGGATAACTGTAAGAACACCTAAATATAGGAATCAAAAATAAATATGAGCCCTCGGTTGTCCTGTTAAAACACAAATAGCTCCGTTGGGGACAATAAATACCTGTTACACGTTCACCCCACCCCCTGGGTGCCACCAAAATGTTAAGGTGAATGAAGCGTCCAGTCCAACACAAGGATAAGATCAAGGCTATACACTATATTCAATAAGTGTTAAGTGATAGTGTGTGCTGATGAAAAAAACCTTGGTAATGTGCATCTATAACTGCAGGACGGCAACAATTCAGTCAAACAGTCCAACATCCTCTGAGCCAAAACGCCTTGAATGAGTAAAATTAGCTGTCGTAAACTTTTATTTAAAAAGTAACATACATTTGCATATCAATGTTTAACAATATTTGTTTGATCTACAGACAGGATATACAATGCACAATGGAGAACGCTATTAATTTCTGCGTACAAAGCTAATAACTGAACGCCATGAGTGTTGGATAAACTAACGAGTGGTTCCGCGTTGGATCACAAAATAAAATGGCAGGAGTGAAATGTAATCTATTCCACCGCATACATTTAAATTTGTGTGGTGGATCTTACAGATTGGAACACGTGAGCGACAGAAATTCAGAACTTCGCTATACATGCGTGAATCCCTCCCCCATTACATTGATAGGCAATAGTTCTAGAAGGAAAGCCTGAAAAACAGCTTGATTTTCTTAAAATGCAATATTGACATTTGCCAGTGTTTAAACAAAATATTCTATTTTAAAAACGAATGGATAGCGAACAATTAAACAACTTGCACGAAAAGTCCGCATTTAAAATAAAATTAAATGAAAAGAAATGGAAAAGAAAGAAAGAAACAGGCCAAAACAGCTACATGCCCTCAACTTGGGAGCATAAGCGATCACTTGGTATTGAACATGTCCTACAACAAAAGCTGGTCGAGCAAGTCAGGTTTCTGGGAAGGAATCTTCCTACCTGTTACGAATTGAGGTCTTTAAGGTAAGGTTTCACAGTGTCCGCCATTCTGCTGGGTGTCGTTTAGCAGAGGCCAGATGAAGGAACCATTCAGCCCAATGTGAGGGTGTATAGGGCAGTTTCCCCGAGTCTCAAAATTGGCCCTAATACGCGCCGCCGTAGCCTCCTCTGCCACCGTAGCCACCGCCGCCACCTCGTGAGTAGGGGGCACTGCTCCGGCCAGAGTAGGTATTTCCACCTTTCATGGGCCCATAGCCCGACGACTGCTGACCGTATCCACTGCCAAAGTCACTGTAACCATTGCCACCACCGTAGCCTCCCATCTGGTCACCGTAGCCGCCACCATAGCCGCCTCCATAGCCTCCCCCGTAGCCGCCACCTCCATACCCGCCGCCATACCCGCCGTCGTTACTTCCGTAGCCTCCGCCGTAGCCACCCCCATAGTTGTAACCACCTCTTCCACCGCCGAAGCCATTTTGATTCCTTCCCATTCCTCTTCCACCTCTCCCTCTGCCTCCCCGACCTCCACCGGCTGCCTGGATCTCCTGTCTAGTTAGCGCTTTCTTTACCTCCACTTTGTGCCCGTTAATTGTGTGGAACTTCAACACAACGGCCTTGTCGGCCGAGTCGTTATCTTCAAAGTGAACAAAGCCAAATCCGCGCTTCTTGCCGGTGTCTTTGTCAGTGATGACTTCAGCCTTTTCAACTGTACCAAACTGTGTAAAAAAGTCGGTGAGCTCTTTCTCACCGATGTCTTCTTTCAGTCCACCGACGAATATCTTCTTCACTTTGGCAAGAGCCTCAGGCTTGCCCGCGTCTTCCCGAGCCACAGCTCTCTTCAACTCCACGTTTTTACCATCCACAACATGTGGCCTAGCGGCCATTGCTGCATCTGCCTCTTCGGGTGTGGAGTACGTAACGAAGCCGAAACAACGGGAGCGCTGCAACTGCTCATTCTGAACGACAACGCAGTCAGTTAGGGTGCCGTATTGTTCAAAATGCGCTCGAAGTCCATCATTTGTGGTCTGGACGTTTAAGCCACCGACAAAAAGTTTGCAAAGCTGATCCATTTTTTTTTGCAACAGCCGGTCTCTCTCGCAACACCTTCGCTGTCCTTTCCTCAACTCAACAGTTGAAACGTAACCTCCTTTAAATTGTTGGCGTAATGGCGTCAGAAACGTACTGACGTTCAAAAAAAAGACCCCTCCTCCGAGAAATAAGAAGGCTGCAGCGTGATTCACAGAGAAATTGGTGCCACTTTAAAATAAAACAAATAAATACATAGCACCAATTAAACAAGAGTCATAAATCCCCATATATTGTTGTTGAATTAATATTATACGTCACTTGATTCTGAAGTTTTTGCATATACAACCCTTCAGACAATTGCGTGGAACATTTACAAAAATGTAATAATACCCTCTAGTACTGCCACGGAGAATACAGCAATGCTTCACAATGATTTTGTTGAACTTTTTAAGCTTTTAGTGTATAAAGGTTCAACTACTCAGTATTACAAAAATGTTTTGACGAATTCCTGGCAGTACATTCTGTCAGTTTTGTGCCACTGGGTCCTGAAATTTACATAACCATCATATATGAGATGAAGCAAAGACTTTGTTTAGTTGGCCATAACACAGAACGCATTTCGATTATTTGGAACACATAATTTGGGCCAAGACGGTCCGAAAGCACAACACAACCAAAGACCAGGAATTCGTAAAAATTGTCCATGATTCGGTAACACACATCTACAAGGAAAAAAGCCATCAAGACGCTCTAACTTTCTTTCTGTTATTTGCTACCTCTGTTGTCTCAAGTTTCATGTTTCGAGTTTCAAGTTTATTTAGAGCCTAATCTTACTGTTTTGTCTCAAAGGGCTTTACATATATTTGGAGGATGTCAGTTAGGAAGCAAATATCAGGGTGTCTCATAAACCTTTTTTTTTCTTTTAGTTTGCATGTGGTAGGTGAACATGTGAAACTTTTCATTGTCTCAGTGTGAGAGGTGCTGAGGCGAAAGACACTGATTGCTCAAATTTACACAACAACAGAGGAAGACGGAACCTCAGGGATTTTTTTGTGATTCTGAATGTTCTTGCTAAGTGATTGATGCTTATGTCTCTTTGACCCTTAACATGTAAAAAGAATCCTTCTGACGTGTGAATGGGTTTCAAGCTGCACTGCAGTATGGGTTAGTATGGCTTGTGTGAGGAGACCCTCTTCCTCCAAATCAGTGTCACAAACTTATATATATATATATATATATATATATATATATATATATATATATATATATATATATATATATGTGTGTGTGTGTGTGTGTGTATTGCATCTCAAGTAAACATAAATTTACTTGAGATGCATGAAAATAACATGGTATGAAAGAAAAGATACTATGAAACAGTGGGATTTGATCTTTTTTGTTAAATTTTGTGCCTCTCTATAAACCAAGTTGTCATGTTTCTCTTGATATATATGTGAAACCAGTGAGCCTACTGAAATGGTAGATCACCATAAACTGTAGTTTCTCACTACCCCCTACTGATGTGATTCTAGAAGTTCCACAATCAAACTGTAGGACAATTTTATACATATAAAAGTGATTATACATGTAAAAGAGTATAACAAAAACTACATGTTATTCTGCAATGCTCTATTATTAATATAAGTATATATTCACTTCAGATGCATGAAAATAAATTATGTTATTAAATAAAAAAATATGATATGAAATAGCAGCATTGCATTTCTTTTGTTTAAATCTTGTCATGTTTTCAGACGTGAAAGCAGTGAGCCTACTGAAATGGTAGATCACCATAAACTGCAGTTTCTCACTCCCCTCAACTGATGTGATTCTAGAAATTCCACAGTAAAACTATGCGATAATATACTACACATAAAAAGGATTATACATGTAAAACATAGAAACTACATTTCATTCTACAATATATTATTAATTAAGCAACGTTGTCCTAGTGTAAATAATATTGACCCGTGATCGCTTCATACATTTGAATCACATTTTTAGTTTTGATTGCTTCATTCGTGGAGGATGACATGTGGGACACACCCACAGTCGGTCTATAAAATTGCTAATTAAACGAGCCAGGTGTTGTATGGGTATCGCCTGCTGCGTCCAAAGCCGCATACTAACGTAGTAAATAGTGCGTCAAAACAGTACGCCGTAATTTGTAGTACGTCCAAATTCTAGCGTCCAAGTTCTAGCGTACTGTCTGTCTGCAATCTTATAGTGCAGTACGTACTTCAATGCAACTTTAGTGTGCAGTATGTTGTATGCGGTTTTGGACGCAGCTAATTTTGCCAGCAAAACTGGCACTAGGACGAGAGAATAAAACAAAATAGTAGGTCTGTTATTCAGAAGAGAAGAAGACAGGAATCGTAAACTCAGTATTGTTAAAAATCAAAAGCATTTTAACAAATCGTACAAGTTACACGTCCAGCCCTACTCATTTCTGTCCAAAACTCTCTCTGGATTTCTGTTATCTTACAATATTTGTGGACCTTCTCGAGAAGACACAGATGGCAGAGATTCAAAAGTCGCTCTTCCCACTTCTCGGACGTTTTCTGCAACCAGTTCAGTATCCTCGCGATATTTGTACAACGACTGGAGCTGAATTCAAAATAGCGAGAGTGTACTTTGTTGAGAGAGCTTGGAAGGCTGTCTACCGCTAAACTAATATAGAGGTAAAATAGTTATATATCCCGGATTACTATAACGAAAGCAAAATGGTGTGTGATTAAACGTTTCATAACCTAGCAGCAAAGCGTCACTCCTAAGTGTATTTTTACATTTAAAGTAGCTGATACTGATTACTGAGCGTGACCGTGCTAGCGAGACATCGCCCACCAAAGCAAAGTTAACATGAACTGTACGTAGTTTGTTAGCTAGTTCACTAAAGAGAAAACATTCTTCACCCAGTAAAACGCTTCAATATATGTTATCATATTATTGTATATTATCCGTATGTAAACAGTTAGCTATGTCTTTGATTTTTTTTTTTTATGTGAAAGTACTTGTTGAAAGTAATTTTTCTCTGCTAGCTTAAAGTCAAGACTAGCCTTCAAATGTTAATTAGTTTTAATCAAGCCATTTTAACGCTTTGAATGAATTCGCTGAATGCTCATTAAAATGTGTCGTGGTTCGATCAGTGACTACTTTGATAATGACTAAATGTTTGAGCTTGGCTCAAGTCGTCTGCCAGTAAAAGCGTCGTCATCCAATTTATTTCAGTGATACTATTATCAAGGGTTTACGGAGTGAGGTTTGTGTCTAGTTTATGTCTGTTTAAATAACTTTATCCCAAATAGATCAAAATAACTGAAAGGTATTGATTTGAGGATGCATTAATTATCTACAAACCTCCAGTACGTGTATGTCGAATCCATAACTTGAGATTACTTGATATTGGATCGTTTATGTGTTTTTCTGATATTTTGCGTCACTATGAAGAGTGTCTGGCGTGCTAAAACTCGAGAAAGATGGCGAACTCGCAGGAGTGTGAGATTCAGAGACTGCGATGCAAGTTGAAAGAAGCTGAGGAGGCATTACACAAGGCAGGTCAATATGGACTTCAGCTTTTGGACGGGCAGCTGGACCTGCAGAATAAACTGGAAGAGCAGCGGATAGAAATGACCAACGCGATGGAGGTGCGATTCTGAACTTAGTTAGAAATCTTTTGTTGTCTTGGTAACAGTTGGTAGAAGAGTTCACCATGTTTACATTCTAGAAACTAGATTCATGTCTCGAACAAGCGTAAATCAGATATGCATAGACATTTAATAACACTGTTTGGTTATAAATAAAGAAGTATGAAAAATGCAATTGCACATGTTTTTGATCAGACCCTGGAGCAGGAGAAGTACTCCCTGCAGAGGGAAGTTGAGCTTAAGACTCGCATGCTGGACAGCCTGCGTTCAGAGTTTGACGCTGTGAAGAGCCAACAGAAGCAGCAATGGGAACAGCAGCAGGCTCAGCTGGAGAGGGGCCATGCCCTTGAGCTCAGTGACCTAAAGAGCAAGGTCAGACTCACATCTCACACAGTGGTTGGTCCGAGGAACCGAGAAGAGCTATTTCTTTTGTCAAAAAAGTTTTAAGTACCCCATTGGTAATTCACAGCAGCAAATTAGATTTATGCAAAGCGTACTTACTCCTAAGTATGTGCAATAAGAAAGCAGACAAGCTACTTGTTTTTGTTTGTTTGTTTATTTTTAAGGATATTTTTCAAATGCAACTCTGTTTGTTTGTTTGTCTGTTTTTAATATAAGTAGACAGATACTGACTGAAAAGCAAAACAATAATATCATCCAAGATGAATGACTAATACATGGCTTCACACAAACACATGCACAAAAACAAAACATGTATACATTCAGTATTGATTTGTGAGACGATATTATTTTTGTGTCGTACTGTCTGCTTTTTTTCCCTCTCTTACTGTCTGTGCTATGCCAGACCAATGGGCTTTTCCTATTTTCCACTGAGTTTCTTCTCTCATTAATGTAGCTGGAGAGAATGAAGGCAGAGAAGGATGAAGCTCAGCTCATAGAGAAACAGTTGAGACACAAGCTGGAGCTGCAGTCAGAAGCACTGAGCAGCAAGACAGAGGAACTGCGTTTGTTGACTGAGCGTGCCCATGAAACAATGTCCTCAGAGATCCTGGAGCTGCAGGTGCAGAGGATGGAACTGGAATCTTCATTGGTGAGAACATGACCTTCAGTCTAAGGGCTAAGCCAGGAAAACAAAATGTCATCAATGCTTACGCTTATTAGAACAACCAGTACAAACGTCAGTTACATTAGCTGTCCCCTCAAACACAATGACTGTATATAATCCCATTCAGCAGGCAGTTGTGGACTCTGCATGAGTTTTGTGAAGTGTTTCCTTACTCCCCAGACCACGTTGGAGCAGGAGCTGCAGGAGGCCCATTTCAAAGAGGAGCAGCTACAGCTCCTAAACACCTCCCTTCAGCGACAGTTAGAGAGACTCACAGAGGAGAAGGAGGAGAGGGAGAAAGAGGCAGTCTCTTGTTACAACGCCTTAGAGGTAAGTAAAGATATAGGGGCTCGTTTTTAGGCATTTCACTTTATAGTGCTTCATAAGAGGTGGAGGCAGACAGTTGAAAGAGAAGTTATTTTGATCTCAGTCATCTCAATTTGTCGTCTAATTGCTGCACGTTAAGCATATGGATGCCTCGTGTACTCTCTGTTTTACTGGCTGAAAATGTGGGTGTATTTTTTGCAAAATTAGAATAGGCTTGAGAGCATTAGTCATTTGCGAACGGACAGAGATCCCCACGTTTGTGAGTTTTACCTCTGTTGTGTTCTTTGCAGTTAATGTTTCTACTCTGTGGAATTGTTTCTCAATTTAGAAAGCCCGAGAGGCAAACCAAGAGCTCCAGATCCAGTTGGAACAGGTGCTGCAACAGGCTCAGGATCCCAACAGCAAGGGGAACTCGTTGTTCTCTGAGGTACGTTAAGCGCTGGTTTGGTCGGACCTGTTTCACGTCTCTGGTTTTGTGCTGCGATGCCAAGTCTCTGAATTCTGGCAGGTGGAGGATAAGAGAGCGGAGATGGAAAGACAGCTGATCAGTATGAAGGTGCAGTACCAGTCCCTGCAGAAGCAACATGCCTTTTCCAAACAACAGATGCACCGCATGAAGGTACAATGACGCATCAGTTAATTTTAGCCTCCTGCTGCTGCTGTTTCTCTCTTTCTAATGTCTCCCATGTCTTAGAACGTTTTCTGTTTTGCATTTGAAATATGTTGTCGTGTCCTTGCTGAAGAACAGCCTAGGTCATGACTACACGGCACAACATTACCTTAGCTATGCACCTGCACCGCTGCCCTCTCACAGGTGATGTATGGGTAGACACCTGTGACTGAGAGGTTGTTTTTCTCTCCTCTCCTGTCTTTTTCTTCGAGCAGGTACAGATCGCTACCCTCATGCAGCTCCAAGGCTCAAGGGCAGACCCAGCCCAGCTGGAGCGTCTGCAGTTCATGCTATTGGAGAAAAATAACGAGATAGAATCTCTCATGATGAAAGTGCGACAGCTGGAGAAGGCAGAGGTGAGAGAGACGGAATGTGTCTCGGGCATATATCCCATCTGAAATTTTTACAGCCGTTCATGAAATTTTCTGTCTGCAGGTATCTCTACGAACACAGTGTCCCACCGGCTCCTCACAGGAACCTCACGTAGAAGATGAGACCTACTACACAGACCTGTTAAAAATGCAGCTCTCAAACTCAAGGTGTAGCTCCACCCACAGGACTGTTAGGGCTTACAGTTGATTGGTGATTTCTCATAGGATCATGTGTTAAAACATCCTGAAGGGTAATGTGTGTGTGTGTGTGTGTGTGTGTGTGTGTGTGTGTGGGGATACGTAGGAAAGACACAGAACAGCTTAAGGACGAGTTGTCCATGCAGAGGATGAAGTCTCTGTCTGAGAGCCAGAGAGTTCTGGAGATGGAAAGAAAACTTTTCGGAGCTGAACGCGCACTGAAACAGAGCCAAAGTGACAACATCAAACTCCAGATCAAACTGGAAGAGCTACGTCTGAAATATGAACCTAATGGTAAATAAACAAACACAAACATGCACCTATACTCTATCAGTTTAACATCCTCAGAAGTGAACAGCTGCCATAGAAAGCTGGAATGATGAATGGTGATCTCATTGGTAAGTAATCATAACTGCATCTGTGTTCATAATATAAATGAGTGTACAAGATGAAGCATAGTAACAGGTTTAGTTGCCAGTCACTACTGCAAGGGATGTGAGCTCTGGGATTGCTCAGAAAAGCACTGATAAAAATCCTGGCTGCATGAATCTGTCATACCAGTTCAGGTCACTCAGCGTTCACTTTCTGTCTTAAGTGTGTTTCTGTGTTAAGCATCAGCTGTAAAATCTTACTTTTTAATGCTTCAGCATTGAAGTATAGTTCCAAATGCTTGCCAGAGTATCAGACCTACAGTAGCACCAGCTTGTTCAGGCATGTTCCGAGGAGGAATCGACAGCTGTGTCTGTTAAGCTGAACTTCAGGATATGTTGTGGTTTTGTTTTGAAATATTTTATATCTGCTTCTTACTACAGCATTTCACGTTTCATAACACGGTCATACCCTGCATAGCTTGCCGTATATTAGATTTTATACATTACTGCTGTATTCGCAGATAACGTGTCATTTATCACCGTTACATTCTCAGAGGTGAACAAAGGCCGAGTCCAGAAGCGCAGACGAGAGAAACTTCCGGTAGACGCTCCCGAAGACGGCCCGGAGGTGAAAAAAGAGGCCCCAGCCCTTGAGGGAGAGCTTGTCAAAAATGTGATGGAGAAGGGAGAGGAAGAGCCCCTGGCTTGTGCTGTAGAGGAGCCAACCGTAGCTCCTCCTTCACTGCCAGAGCGAGCCCCGGCGCCCAGCCCCGCTGCGCCTCCGCCACCCCGAGACAGCAAGTGTGTCCGCATCTCAGAAGAACCTCCCATAACTATTCCAGACAGTCCCAGGTCAGTGTCTCCCTCCGCCTGCCGGCCCCTCTCCCTTCTGCTGCGCTGTGTGCACTTTGCCCTCTTTGTCTTCTCCCTCTTCCTGGGCTTTATGAGGACGCTGACTCCCCGGCCGTCACTGCACGCTCTCCCTCTGCCGCTCAAGCATCCTCTGGCTGGGAAGAATGTGTGTTAGGCTTCATTACGTCCCCACGATGCAGGGGGTGTGTCATGGTCTTACCTAGAAACAGACACAACAGGGACTGTTTTTTAATGTGTGTGTATATATAATATACCAGCGACTGATAACACAACCTTTAACCTTCCCCCACCTTAGTTGTATTTATGTTTTCAATAGCCTGAAAGCTGATCTCTGCATTATAGTAATGTGAGCAGAAGTGTTGATTGTGTCAACTGTCTCTTAGCTGCAGTGGCAGTAATAGCTGTCTTAGTTACATTAACTGAAGTGAATGTCCCTTGATGACAGTTCAGGTTCCTCTTACTGTCGGATCATTCATGTGGGAAAGGAAATTCACAGCGCTACCCTGAACTGATGAAATGATTAAATGGGCGTTATTGTGAGATGAGATGATGTCTGCCTGTGAAGAGGGCGGTGTGCTGTGTATGTGTATGTGTGTGTGTGTGTGGGGGCAGGTGCATTGATAAAACCTCAGCACACATTGGATGGTTTGCCTGTAGGTCTTCGGCAGGAGAAGGCAAAAACACAGCAGAGGAGCAATCACTGCCAAAGGATGAAGAACAGGAGAACAGAAGAACAGAAAGGAACAAGAGAAACAAGTCCCAAGCACCTATCCATGTTGTCCCTGAGAAAACCATGGAAAACCAGTGTGCTCAGCAGTAGCGCTTTCCTGGTGAAGGCTGAAACTGCAGAACGTTTTAAAAGTAATACTAAACAGAAAAGAGAGAAACTAACATATTGATACCTCTGTGTTGTTTGTGTCAATACTCTAATGTAGCTTGATGAACAATAAACGTATTTTAATATATAGCAGTTGTGACTTTATTATCCCTTTATTAAGTTGATGGCTTCGTTATCATGTAAGTATATTAATGTAAACCAAACAATGCCAGTAACTGGAGTGTCTGCGTTTTCATTACTATCATGTCAGGGAAGCAGAACGGATGACAACACATGGCGCCGCCATTCAAATTTCACGTGTATTGCGTCAGGGAGAAGGGAGGTACTGAAAGCCATTATGACCAATCAAAGTTGTGCAACTAGGGCCAAACATTTCCGAAATGTACACTCTCAAAGATTCTATTGGCCCACGTTGTTGACGATGACTAGTGCCGGCTGGGAAAGTTGGCTTTAAATGCTTACGGACTCAGTGTAATGTTTGTTGCTAAGCTACAACGTAAGGAGACGAATTTTGGGAAAGTTGTTTTCGGATGCTTGGTTCTTCGGCAGTTACTGTGAAACGTAGATTCCAGTAAAGTCGTTGATGTCCGCGAGGTAACTAGCGTTCAGGGTACTAGCAGGTTAGAGAAACTGACATGGAGAATTAGCCTGCGTAAAGACAAAAACAGTCCAAGCGTAATATGACATTTAATGTAAGTTAGTTCGTACTTCTGTATTAGTCTATTTTGAGGCTCAATCAATACGTTGTTTACAATGAAAAGTAGTCGGAGCAGCTGTCCGAAGGTCGCGCTCATCCTTTGGGTTGTCCTCGCTGTTGTTTGCGCCAGAAGTGAAAAGGTGGGTATTGCTTGCTGTGTAGCAAGCCATCTTGCTCTCGTCACCTAATTTGTTCATCTTATACATTCAGTACACGTTCATTTGTAAGGATTGGGTTGTTGGTTCCAGTCTTCTTCGGCCATGACTGTTGTAGAGAGCTCTGACAATCCCAGCGAGGATGCAGAGTCTCGTGTCGAAGATGAAGCAGACGAGGAGGATTTGGAAGTGTTCTATCCTACAGACAAATGGCAGACTCTTAGACCAGGTATTTTTTTTATGATAACGTTCGGAGCAGTTTTCACCTATGTATGCCATCTGTGTATGCTAACCACATACATTACTACGTAGGACAAGCGGTTCCAGCTGGTTCTCACGTCAGACTCAACCTCCAGACCGGACAGAGGGAGGTTAAAAAGGGTGACGAGGAGGGCTTCAAACATTGGAAAGATGGAAAGAGGTTGGGTTTCATCCGTTTTCCTGTCACTAAGGCAGTGCTACTTTGACACAGATAACAATATTAGAGTCATCCTGCAGTTGCATTGACAGTATGTTTGGTTTGTTTTGGTTTTTTTCCTGTGACGTAGGCAGGGAATGGTGAACATGCAGGCACCGTCTTTTACTGCTGAGGAGCTGAAAGAAGCTCTGAAAAAGTTCAAAGAGGGGGCAGAGGACTCCACAGACAAAGACAAAGGCACAGAGAGGGTATGTGCATTTTCTCAGGTTTGCCATCCCTTAATGAGTTTGAATTTATATTTTTCTCATGAGGTATTCAGTCATATCTCTCTGTAGGATGAAGAAGCAGTGAGGGCCCAGTTTCGGCCGCTGGAGGAGTTAAAGAAGGACATGGCAGAGCTGGACATGCTGATGGAAACAGATATCCAGGTTATTAGGAGATTGCTGTCTACATACAACAGCACAAACAGTACTGTGGAGGACAAGGTTGCTGCCCTGTTGGACCTGGAGTACCTCGTTCATCAGGTAATTGCATTCATGAAATCTCAAACGTGAAGTGGTTCAAATCGATCCCTAGCAGTGGCGGATACAGAAAGTGGCTGATGGGTAGACCTGGAAAACTCTGCGTGGGTCTGAGTGAAGTGCCTCACTGCATGTTTTCTTCAGCAGGCTTAGATATTTACAACCTAAAGAGCAGACTAATAAAGGAAGCCATATAGGCCTGACCTTCCTCCAGATGTGTGTGGGGTTTTTTTTGCTTTTTTTTTTTTAAGAAAACAGGTCTGATAGCTATTTAGCCATAGTTGCACTTAACAGTTGCCAAGCAGCAGCTGCTATGTGAAACTCATACAGAACTACTGGAGTAAGTTAAGGTTAATATAACATGTTGTAGCCTAACGTCAGTCAACAAATGTAAAAGAGGACATTCTGAATATCATTATTATTAATACATAATTGTAATGATTCCCAAGAAAAAACAATTCCCATTCACGGTTTTAGTAAAAATTAAACTTAAAAAAAAAAAAAAAAATTACATTCACGAATCTGAATGGATGGGCCAGCTGTCAATCTGGGCAGCCCTGGGCGCACCCCAGCCCACCCCTGGATCCGCCTCTGATCCTTAGTGTGGACAAAGGAATTTAGGTGGTTGTAGGTGTCCTCTGAACTTCGTGGCTTGCCTGTGTTTGTGTTTACAGGTGGATAACGCCCAGAACTTGGTGCAAATGGGAGGACTGAGGTTGGTGATTGATGCTTTGAACAGTACGGATGTTCGGCTACAGGAGAGTTCTGCATTTGTGTTGGGGTCCGCGGTTTCCAGGTAAACAGTGACCTCACACAGAATCACAAACTGTAATACTCACTGCTATGAATTAAGTGGTATTCAGAATGCCAGCACTGATCGAGGAGAAGTTCCTCTATAATTCTATTTATTAGGTTTATGAAAAGCAAAAAGTGATCATGTTTAACTGAATGTCTGATTTACTTTAGCAACCCCACCGTGCAGGTGGAGGCAGTGGAAGGTGGAGCGCTACAGAAACTGCTGACCTTGCTCGCCACTCCACGACCTTTGGGAGTCAAAAAAAAGGTGAAGAACCGTTTCCATTTCCCATTTTCCCATTTTCCATTTCCACCCTCTTCACAAGTGCCCCTGAGGTCACGTTGCACATTTGTCTTTTTTTTTTCTTTTTTTTTTTTTAATCTGTGATTTATAGCGGTTTTAGAGTGTAAATCCACATACACTATCTTTACTGTCGGAACTGAACAAATTAATGAAAGAATGAGCGAACTAATGAATGAATGAATGGCTAAAGTAATTTATAATCGCATCATTCCATCACCATGTTTTGCTCCCCTACTGCTGTCACTAAAGGTAATGGCCATGATTAATTCATTTTTTGATCGTTGTGTTTTGATCAGGTGCTGTTTGCTTTGGCGTCCTTGCTACGGCACTTCCCCTTTGCTCAGAGCCGTTTTGTGAACCGGGGGGGTGTCCAGGTGCTGGCCGAGCTCTTCCAGGTGACTGGGGCTGAAGCTCTTCGTCTGAGAATCATCACCGTGCTCTATGACCTGATTGTAGAAAAGGTGAGTTCTCTCCTCAGCCTTTCATTAATGAGAGTTGGATTGGAATGGGTCACAATAATGTTTTCACAGAATTTAATATAATTTAGAATTGAATCATATTTTTCTAGCTTTTAGCGTCCAGACAGTGAAACAGGGGCCATTTTACTGTTTAGACACTAAATTCTATAACAGAACATCACCTAAACTACATTTTTTAAATATGTTTTTTAATACGTTTTCTTTTGGCATTTCTCTTGTTTATAGGAGCTGATCTCACAGGCTGGTTTGGACTACATTCCAGATTCTTCTCACCAAGAGAAACTGAGACAGTATGCTCAGGTCTCTCTCTCCCCCCTGCTGGCCGAGCAAGGCTGGTGCAGCCTGGTGCCAGAGCTCTTGGACTCTGAGGAGCATGACTGGAGGGAGAAGGCTTTGCGTACTTTGTTAGCCATGATGCCGCACTGCCGAGCGCAGTACCAGCAGAACCCTTCTCTGAGCCGGACCCTCAGTGACCTGCAGAGACAGTACCAGGAACTGGCACTCAGTGAGCAGGAACTCGGCGAGGAGGACGGCTACTTTGGCGAGATTCTGGCTTTGCTTGACTCTGCAGTCTCAAAAATGCAACAAGCGTAGGCTGTGAGATGGAGCTCCCTACAGACTATAAAAATACAAAACGCTGAATGTTCTTCCCGGGCACTCTGTTGTCTTAGCAGTTCCCATTGTGCCATATGCTTTTCACAAATGTTGTATAAAATTCCTTTGACTTTTCTTTTTTTATTTCAGAACTCTTTGTCTGACCCTCATTAGACAGATGAGGTAAAACTATTGGCATGAAGAGTCTAACAGCTATAAGAATGTGGGAAAAAATCATATTGTGTAAAATAATATTATTAAATTATTTTTCGGAAACATGGCGTTGGTCTTGCAATTTATGCTCTGAGAGCTTTCACTTTTGCTACCATCATTGTGTTTTTACTTTAAGGCATATGGTATATTCTCATATCTACCATATCTCTGCACTTCCATCAGTATTTGTTTGGTGGAGTGTCCACTGCACTGTAATAGTCTTCTCCCTGTGAAACACTGGTGTGTTTACAGTCAGCGGCCTCTGTGAGAAGGTACTGCAGAGATTTATGAATTACTTCAGTGACAAAGAAGACATTTTATGCTTTAGCCAGTTTATTAAAGACTGTTTGATTGGAGTAATAGTAGATTTCATTGCTACATGATATTGTAGTGTTTAATCTGGCTATACTGAGACATGGTCAGTTAATTAGTTAAGTTCTGATTAGTTAAGTTCTGTGTTTCCGTTGTAGCCTATAGTGCATTTCATTTCTATTGCACGTTGTCTTATTTCTGTTGTAGTCTATGCAATGCAAAGCTTTTTTTTTAAATTATTGGTGCAGGTCCTTTAAGGGCAGAGATTGGTCAGTTGATCTGTCAGTCTCAGCAGTCTCCTTTGTGGGCGACCTTCACTTTCACTTGTCTGTTTCTACACAGAAGGAAAGATACATTCAGATTAAACAAACAGTTCAACTAGTAAGGAGCGGTTTAGATTTTTTCTCAATATCTATGAAACCTGCAGCCCTGAGCTGTGAGAAAGAGCAGATGAACAAACACAAAAAAGGGTTGACTCAGACTCTGTGTTTTTGTGTACTTTTTTGCGAACCAGATTAAAAGTGGTGATGTCGTGAGACCTTGTGCTTTTATGAACATGAAAGAACAACAACTACAAAACAAAAATCGAAGATAGCTTCTCAGAGATAACACCACTCTCTGTTGCGACGTAAGCAGTCTCAACATTTATCAGTCATTGGTCATGTGGTGTAACCTCTCCGAAATGTGCATTCTTTAGTCTTCTCAACTGTAATTCAACACCTGTGTCCCACACCCTGGATTCTCAGAACTTTTTTTTCTTCCTGTCCATCGTCAAGAATTTAATCCTGGGCATTTAACACGAATGATCAAATATTAAATACATAACTGCACTGATAATTATTCAGTCTGTGTATTTGATATTTCTTCACACATATGAACCCATGTAACTGTGACTATGAAAGGGAAGTGACCCTAGCAGTAAATGGATTTTTATATGCTGAAAACACACAAAGCACAGTGGTATTTGTCAAACCGTTGAACATGCTGCTTGATTTGCATGTAGGGAAAATGCCTCTTTTCCCTTCTCTGTGATTTGATACATTCTACACTTGATTACACTTGATTTTGACTTACCTGTTTTCTTGACAGAGCACACACTCTGTGCTGTATGTCCTTCCATCATCCCCACACACAGGATCCCTCTCACGGGAGCACATGCCACTCTCATATTGCTGACAGTTAGCCTGTTTGAGAGGAGGAAGAACTTCATATTATGCTGAACACGCAGTCGGGCCATTTCCCAGATGCAGATTCAACGTGGTCATTTATGGGTATTTTTTTCCACTGAAAAATCATTTTAAAATCACTGAACTTAATCTGTACATGGAAAAACTGACCCAGTGCGTTCTCTTTTTTCAAATTACCATTGTGTTGATTAACATTTAAAAAAGGGGGGCTGTCCAAACGCTCAAAATCCAACCTGCTGATGGGCGGAGTTAACAAATGTGATTGGGAAAGTTGTTCGTATTGAGTAGACTAATAATGTTGGCAGCTTTTTGAATTATCTTAGGTTGAGCTGCTGTTGTTATGAGTTATGACGGAGTACATCCCAATAGTATAGTAAGAGGCCACACTGAAGGGAAAAAAACGCCTAGATTTTGAGAATGAAGTCGTAATTTTACAAAAAAAACCCATAACATCACGAGAATATCGTCGTAATTTTACGAGAAATAGTCATAATATTACGAGACTGAAGACATAATTTTTGGCTTCGTGTTCATTTAAAGGGGAAATAGCACAAGGGCAACCTGCCGCCTGCAACCTGTCCACGTATGATTATAGACATATTGCGCGTGAATAGTCTTTCATTAGAGTAAAATTTGAGCAGATAAAAAAATGTGCGATTAATCGCGATTAACGACACAAACTCATGACATTAATCGCAATGGATTATTTTAATCGTTTGACAGCTCTAAAAATGTCTTTATATTTCAGACCTTACACTACAAATATGTTTTGCAAAAGTAACAACATATAAGGTTGTATAAGTCTGTTACGGGTGACTGAGTATGGTAGTGAGTTGACTTTTTTCTCCCGATCTGTTATCTTTCCATTTTTCCTATAGCTGTCAGTTTGTTCATTTTTCATTTTATTCCTTGCAGAATCTTAGGTTTAAACATCTAGATTTAAGTCACAGCAAGTCACCTGTGTCCTGGCATAATCTGCGCTAAAATGATCTCACCTCTCTAGGCTGCTGGGACGCATCCTCTGCCGACGTGAAAACTGTAAGGGAAAAAAAAACAAAAAAAACAAAACAAGAATGATGAGAATTTAACACGGAAGGTCAACCGTGTTTTTCTAGTGTGCTACAAACAAGGAAGGTACAGGTAATGACTTCAAGGAATGACGTTCAACCACTGTTATTTTACTACTTCTGTCGCCGCTCTTTTGTTCTTCATCTGACGAGGCTGTCATACCCATTTTAAATGTTCTGGACATTTTGAGTCACGTTTGTTTCCTTTGCATTCAAATTGCTTTGTGGCTGTACTTTCAGGTACAAAAAAAGCCCCACCACATGCATGTCACCATGTCCTTTCTTATGTTCTTTTAACACTGTCACAAATATACACGGTCGCTATGGAGATTCCAATACCTTATGTTAACCGTTTTAAAATAGAGGACCTAAATGGGGTCTAATGGAGATCTAATGTTCTTCTTCTTCTTCTTTTCTGAAGCCCAGTGATCAGATGAGCATGGCTTGGCAGGACTGTGTGATTGAGAGATAGGCAATCTGACCCAGACAACAGCATCTCTGTTCCCACCAGTGTCCTGTGACCGAGGCAATGGTGCCCCCCAACAGCAAATGCACTGTCCTAATTTATCACAAAGCCGCTTAATGAAAGCCTCACACACAGTCTAGACAAATGCTTATTTGATATCTCACCTGCCCTGCTTTTGTTAGTGTTAACAGTCTTAACCTGCATTTGTTTGGTTTATGTACAGAGTAGGATATCAGGAGGTTTCTGCTTCAGCCAACAGCATTTTTTTTTACATGAAATATGTTGCATGAATGTTGTCAGACAGACACTGAAACACTTAGACTCTGTTGAAATGGTGTGTTCTCTCTACACATTTGGACATTTTGTCAACAAAGGGAAGTAGGAGGAAAACTATACTGAAATCATGAACAAATAATTTTTTTAAAGACAATTGTGAAGGTGTTCAAATGACTCATTCTAAGAAGCTCTGAAAGACCCCAAAAGACCCTCTCAGCGCTATGCGAACTCACCGGAGAGGTAAAGCAGGACGGAGGCACAGATCAGGAGCGTCAGCTTCATGGTGACTCTTGGCGTGTAGATGGGAACGTGTGAAACTCAGCAGGTGTATGCCTCTTTCTGACCAGCACTGTGTATTTATACCATGTATGTAACCTCCTGCTTTCTCTCCTCCCTTCTTTATGTCTCTCCACCTTCATTGTAGTTTGTGAAACCAGTCAAACGACATCACCCTCAGAATAGCTCTATGCAGCTGAAACATGAAATGCCAGTGGTGTTGAAGGTGAAGGGAGACAATGATCTACTCTAACCTGCTCTGGCAGACAATCAGCAGAGCACAATAGAACCATGTTAAAAAACAAATCCCTGGGGATCAGGCTTTGCCCAGTGTTTCAGTGAAACCCTATGTTTGTTTAATTTAATTGAAATTGTTTGTTCTTGTTTGACAAATTCTTGACATAATCCCTGTAAAGTTCTTTGCTCTACTTTACAATAAACTGCAGTTGTTATCAATAGAGTTGTTTACTGTGTTTTTAAACTCTTTCCAAGACGTTAACTGGATACTATGTAAAAGAAATATGTTGTTCAGTTAAAGTAATGGGAAAATGATTCTGTGAGTATGCGTCTTTTTTTCTCTCTGTTACGTTTTTCTGATGGTCCAAATTACATGTTTCAGGGAAAAACAAAACATCAGATAAGCTCATTATGATATTACCATCGAGAGATGTATGTTTTGTTCAGTTGAAAGACAGCAAAAGGAAGTAATGAGATCCCTCATTTAGAGAGAAAGAAAGAAAAGGATGGGGGTGGGAAGCTGCTTACTGAGAATTGCTTTGTTTTGTTTTTCTGCTGTGTGGATTCCTTGTTATCAGAAGTTCTGAAAGTTATAATTGTGAGACAATAAAAAAGCCAAACTCAATGCTTGACCAATCGTGTGTGTGTGTGTGTGTGTGTGTGTGTGTGTACACAAGTCAGTTACTAGTCACTAATTCTTTGTCATTTCCAAGTGAACTCCTAAAATCTTCCTTGTTTGGACCCAAAATTTCTACTAGGTGTACAAACAACACTCCGCTTACAGACAAATGAGAGTCTGGCAGGACCAAGAGGTTAAGACTGGAGATGAACTGGTTTGATATATATATAAAAAAAACATGTTTTCTTGCCAATAACGAAACTCATCCATTTGTTTCATACAGACATGGGTCTGCTTAAAAACAATGTCTTTGACATCGAGATAATTTTCAATTGCGTGTGATTAAGTCACAGTTAAAAATGTGAAGTGACTCATCAAAAATTAAACTCGGCACTACTAGCTTGTACCGCTTACATTAGGGAACATATGTCAGGAATAGTTCAAATGGCAACACAATTCAGTAGGTGGCACCAGTGATCCGTAAGTACAGTGAAGTTTCAAAATGAAACTAAATGTCTAACCATCGCGAGATAACGTCTGAGTACACGCACACGACTTTACTGAAGATTATAAAGGAAAAAAATGAGGTATTAAACATTGTTATGTCTATCAAACGTTTGAGCATTGTTCAGATACACAACAAGACATAAACTACAGATGTTTAAGAAAGTGTGATTTAGATTAAATAGTTGGGAACAAAATATTCAGTCCTCGCCATTTTTAACGCTTTGTGTACAGTTTACTGATCCATAAGTATAGAAACTGCGTCTTATGATCTCTTGCTGTTCTCGTGCACGCTCGTGCGTTGCCTACGCTCGTAACCGCAGCTTCTGACATCACAACCCCTCCCCTGCCTGCAGCTGCTCGCACCACCAGTGTCCCTCGCGCTCGCGTCTCTTTTTTCGTTGAGAAGAAATCTGATTACCTCGAGACGAGCAGTGGAACGACAAGATGGCGGAGTGAGTGGGTTGCGCTTTGGGAGAAAAGCTGCAACTCCTCTTATTTCTACAAAAAGGTTTAAACGAAAACGGATAATTAATTTATATATGTGAATATATTCAGAAATTCTCTTTCATTCAAGAAAAGCCGCCCCTCTAACCGAGGTGGTTTAAAGAAAAACGTCGCTGCGAGTATAAGAGTTACAATTCCGCTGGTGTCCTTTCGATTTATTGCTAGCAGGCTAGCTGCTAGCCAGTTATTGGGAACATTAGGTAGATGAGAAGCTCGTTTTGACTTTTTTTCAGGGTAGTGAAAAGTGGTGTGTACGAACTTGGACGGCAACGCTGTGTAACAGAAATCAATGTCCTTGATCAACAGTTCGCCTTCATGATCAGTTAGAGAGCTAGCTAGCTAGCACGTCGTTTACCAGCGAATTGAAGAATTCTGTCTAGCTAGCAAGCTAGTATAGTCCGTACACAGAGTCGACTAAGACAAAAAGGACTGCATGTTCTGATAACTAGCAGGCCGGAGGGAAGCATCTGTTCAATCCCAGAATATAGCCGTTTTAAACCGATTGAGAGTTTCTCGTGATTCTGTGGACATGGCAAGCAGCAGCGGCTCTAAAGCCGAATTTATAGTCGGTGGGAAATACAAGCTTGTTCGAAAAATTGGATCTGGATCCTTTGGTGACATATATTTGGCAATCAACATCACAAATGGAGAGGTAAAGTTTCCAATCCACACTTCTTCCCTAATCGCAAACCTTTGAAAGACAATTTTGTCTTTAACATTAGAGACACAGTGTCAGAATTGTGATCAGACCAGATTAAATTGGTGTTATTAATGACAGACCACAGATTAAGATTATTTTCCACGTAGGACTTAATGGCATTTACAAACTAGTTAAGGTTTGTGAAATTTATAGTCCACGTTAGCCTATTTATCGTATTTCTGAAACGTTAAATATTGTAGATCATTTTTAAATCCAGATAAGCAACCTCTAGTCAACCACTTGTAACAGATGTCGTTGACAAATCTGCTCTTAATATTGTAGGAGGTAGCTGTAAAATTGGAATCGCAGAAAGCAAGACATCCTCAGCTGTTATATGAAAGCAAATTGTACAAAATTCTTCAAGGGGGAGTCGGGATTCCACACATCAGGTAAGAAAACCTTGAAATACAGCTAAAAGCGTAGCTTCGGTTTAGCGATTCGAGTAATACGACTTAGCAGGCATTAGCTTATTTTATATGATGACGGTGAAAATGCGTGTATCTGCTATACAGTCGGAAAAGGGTTACATGTCAAATGGAATGTCAAGTGAAATCGCCGTATACGTGAATTTACTGTTGTAAACTACAGCGTCTTCCTATGAGAAATATGGCTAGCCTGTATCGTTTGCTGTGTTGGTAGGTTTGGCTAGTTCGCGACGGGGGAAGTCAGCCTAACATAATCCAGTCCCACGGTTACAAGAGATATTCCATCTATTTTGTTTCTAAGTCTAATGGCAAATTTTGCTGGTTTGCTACGTGAATCGTCGACCCTTGTGTTTGTGACACGAACCTCGTCGTACTATGTTCTCACAAAGATATTTTCTGAGTTGGAAATGGCCGCTCCTCTTTTGTTGTGTTTGTTCCAACATGTCCTCCTCGCTTAGAAAATGGCGGCTCAGAGCTAGCGAAAACAACTTTCTGGGCCTACTGGCTTTGTTTGTCAAGGTGACTCAAGATTTAGTGTGTTAGCAGGAAAATGCCAAAAATCTGATATGCTGTAAAACTTTCCCTCAAAAATGATCAACAGAGAAGTGTGTTTTTCATTCCCCTTTTAGACAGTCATCATAATCTAAATGGGTTAACTTATTTAGTTTCTTGGTTTGATCTAGTCTACCTCTCCTACATGCATCATTTGTAATTCGTAATCAAATGAACGAAAAGGTTAGGTGCTGGTCCAATTTGTTGACCTTTTTAAAAACATATTAGCAACTCGACACAGTGTCGTCGTTAAATTGGTTTATACCAGTATACCAGAAACTGGGCCAGTCGCATTAATTTTTAATAGTGTGAGTGAGAATTAACTTTTCAAATTCAGGCTATTTTTTTTCTTTTATGAAGAGAATTTTATGCGTTGGTTGCCGAAATAAGCTCGAGGCCGTTGAACGGTGAGTTAATGGAAGCGGTGGGGCAGCTTGGGTTTTTTTTGTGTGTGTGTGTGTGTGTGTTTTTTTTTTTTTAATTTACTTTGTATAACATTCAACGGCCTGTATACTCATCAAGCTGTGCCTTTCCTATTTTAAGCCAAGGCACACAAACGGCCCTTGGACCGAACATTTTAAAGTGTAGAGTTGTAGGTGTATTTAGTCATTTGGATTATATGCTGAGTCAGAAGACATGCAAACACCGAGCTGTTGAGGATTCAAAGAGGCCCTGATTTGACAGTGAATCCTTGCTCCGTGACCATTTGATGTGTTAGCTTGATCAAAGTGGCGAACTTTTGACATTGAGTTCTGTCCATATATGTGGCAATGTGTCGTTTTAGGGTACAGCCAGCCATTTCAGTCTAGTTAATGACAGTGAAGAACAAAGGCTTTAGATGACGTTCTCAGTCATTGATGTTTGTTTGTTTGTAGCTCCCTACCACATGCTTTATGCTGTGTGTTTATGTTTGTGGTAAGCAAGTACTGAAAAGAAACCACTGTTAATCTGGCCGTAGGCTGGCAAAAAGGACGGTGGTTAATGTAGAAGGTTACTTCCTGTTAATACACTCCAGGAGCACTAATTGCACTACCTTGTCCCCTCTCAGGTTAAGTGTATATATTTTTTTATTCCTGTGTTATCAGATTGTACTGTCGACAGGATATCTTTTTATATCTCTGAGGACTCTGTCATAAAATGTCCATTTTGAGCAAATGTAAGCGCCACGTGTTTCACATCATTACGTTGTGATTTTGTTGATCTTTGTCCCCTTGAAGTATTGAAGAACTGTATCCTCCTGATGTGGAATGTCATTGGTCAATATTTTATAGGATTGTGTGTTTGCACTTGTTGTAAAACTTGTTCTCAGCAGCACTAAGCATCTGTGCTCTGCTTGTATAGCACTCTGGGTATTAACATAAGCAAGGACTCATTGCCCTGAAGGGGCCAGACAGGATTGATTGTGAGGCGATAAGTCAGGGATAGTACTTATGTATGGGACAATCTCTTAGCCTCCTGCCCTGGATGCACCATCTAATATCCATGTGTAGAGAGTCAGCAGGCCAGGTTCATAACTTGCTGCAGTGGTAATGTGGTTTGGGGAAAACCAGTGTCTTTCAGCAGCCTTGGTATAGGGTTATTCTTCCTGTGAGCAACCTAAAGGACAATTGTGCATCTACCAATGGGGTTCACCTGTGTCCACAGTTCAGCCTAGATTTAGCAAAAGCGGCATTCTCTAATCCATAACCACATCCCCCTATCACACTTACTTAATTTAATCAGTTTGCAGGCATGGTTTTACTCAGCTGCATCAGTCCCTTTCCCCTGAAAGTCGACATTTCCTTTGTCGGGAGAGGCAGCTGACTGCGTGATGTCACCAGCCGTAGGAACATGTCGATTTGTCACCTTTATCTTAGGCCCAGTCACCAGTGGACAGTCCTCAAATAACTTGATGTGTCTAAAGCGTCTGTGTCGGAGGTGCCTGTTTCATCTTCACGTACCTGAAACCTGAACACCAGGATCTGATCCAGTTATTTAACAGAGCTCAGATCAGAGTTTGTTTACTTCATCTCAGATACAGTAGGTTGTTGTTGGCAGGTTTTGGGTTGGCAAAAGTTCTTCCGTCATAAGTTTATCTGTGGGCCTTTGGCGATCAGGTGGACCCAGAGCCTTTGGTAGGAGTCACCGGCCAGAACCAGAAAGCAAACTACAGGAGTTTGTCGGATTTTCTCAGGATCACCCCGGACAGATTTTGTTTATGTAATTGGCTGATTCTCTGGATTCGAGTATGATCAGCAACACCTTGTAAGAACTGTAAATTTTGGCCCGTGTCTCAGATGTTTCCCTCTTCAGACCAAGGCTTGTTCTCTCGAACTGGATGTACTGTGTAGTTTGCAACTGAAAGGAAAAGTACTCCGGTGAAAAGGGCTTATCCCCAGTCCCTGACTTTTTTTTTTTTTAAGGTCGAACAGTGTACCAAATGCCTGAAGAACCTGCTGAACAAGCCGCCCTTCCCCCACACTCCCTAAAGCTACTCCGTGCTCCTGCTCGTAGAAAGGAGAGCTTTGTGTGCTCTTAAAAGTCTTTTATGTAATGTGTCCCGCACTGAAATGTCTTGTTGAATTCTGGCTTACAAGACTAAAAGCCACTACATGTTTCCGTTGCTGGTGTAGACTCTGAAAGCGAAACGTATGGTTGTGTGTAACATCGACGTTTGTGTGGGGACGTTTTTCTTGTTTTGTTTAAAGCTCAGTCGTTTTTGCTGCTGGCCTCTGTGAAGAGGAAATGAGTGTCCCTCTGTGGGGCCTGGGGTTTCCGCCAGCAGTAATGCCTGTTGTTCACAGAGTTTTGCAATCAAAGCAAAAGTCACTGCCTTGTTTCCCATATCAAATGTGTAATTCTCTAAACCAGAAAAAATATATGCTACTTAATTCACCTACCTAGGCTTACCTCAGACTGTAGGTCCAGTTTTTGAAGAGGAAGTGATGTCAGGCAAACAACAGATCAAAGACTATTTGTTTATTGTAAGCTGTTTTAATTCTGATGCTGTTTTAAAATAGGTATGTCCAGGGAAGGGTTTGAGTAGGTGCTAGAACAGGAAAGCTAGAAAGTCTGTTTACCAGTTCAAAGTGCACATCTGCCTCATTGCAGTGTCATTGTGAAACTGTTCTGATGACCAGTGACGTCTTTGTCATTTCTGTAAATGCTGTAGCCGTACCACAGGCAAAACAAGCAGTGTGGACTAGAGCGCTACCTCTCTTCTCCACAATACCTCTTTGTTTGGCTGGATCGCGGGCATGATGGTTGCTTGGTGACTGCTGTGGGGGTGTATTAGGGAGGTGCAAGACTTCTGGTGACCTCCGTCAGCTGAACTATGTGGATTAGGGCCTGGGAGTAGGTTGCTTTTAACATTCAGACCACACTGTTAATGATAAAGACATGTCTGCCAGCTCCGACCAACAAGTGCATGTCGTTTCATGAAGGCCTGTTGAGTAGCTGCTGTCTACAGCAAGAAATTTGCCTGTTATGACAGCAGTGACCTGGTTTTGTGTGCCTGTGCATATTTGGTTGGACTCATTTTTGACGTGTTATATAATGTCACATTAATGGACACTAGTGGTGTAGCTTGTTAATTGACAGGACTGCTGTTCCACTTTGGAAGTGTGAAGTTCACAGAGACCAACAGTCTCATGGTATGAAGCTGCCCAGAGAGTGCTTCTGTGGAAAGGTCTTTTAATCTCAGGCGCTTTTAACCGGGTTTTATACATGCTGTTAGTCCAGAGGTGATCTGTGAATGTAGATATGTTACCTGACTGGTAAGGTTAGATGTTTTGTATCTTGTTTAAGAACAGGAATCTGTTTTTTCCCCCTCATCTTCGTTGAAGATTCCACAAAATCGTGGAGTACTTTCCCACCAAAGTGATTTTTGCTAAAAAAAGGATTTTGTTTTTCCACATTGATTATCTGTAACGTACCTCAGTTCAATGAAGAGAAGTGTGACTTTTTAATAGCTCAATTAATTCTAATCATTTTAATTTGACTGGTGCACATGTGATCTCTCTTGCAGTGTCTGTGCAGAATTGCTGAGTCATTTGTTGGTAGCGTAGAAATGATTTGATTATGAATTATGCTGATTTCGGTTGAATTAAGAGTTTGGTTTAGGATTTTTTCTTCATATCCCGCTCTCTCGCTCTCGTAACTTCTACTGATCTCAGAGCTGATGTGTTTTCTGTTGTCTTGCAGGTGGTATGGCCAAGAAAAGGATTACAACGTCCTAGTAATGGATCTGCTGGGCCCCAGTCTGGAGGACCTCTTTAACTTCTGCTCCCGCAGATTTACAATGAAAACTGTTTTAATGCTTGCAGATCAGGTAGGACTCCGTTTTGACTGAACGTGTTTTTGGCCCAGTCTCAGAACTGTGTTGCTGAACCGGCAACAGCAGTTCCTGTAAAGTTTTCTCCCTGGATTTCTCCTGACACCATTTCACGCCTTTTTTGTGTGTGTGTTTTCCTCAGATGATCAGCAGAATCGAGTATGTGCACACAAAAAATTTCATCCACAGAGATATCAAGCCAGACAACTTTTTAATGGGCATTGGACGACACTGTAACAAGGTAAGCTCTCTCCACTGAAGGGAAAACAGTTTGAATGGTCAGCTGAGGTCTGCGTCAGGACATCTTCAGCGACCTCCCTCATCCCTTTTAGAACCACTTTTTAAAAAGGTTTCATACAGTTGCATTCTCTTTACGGAGGGGGGGGGGGGCTTTCATCGTCACCGTTGTCAGTTTAGCCCCTGCTCTGTCTCTCCAGTGCTACGTTTCAGAGGTAATCCATAAATACTGCTAGTCATTTGAAGAAACTGTGATGTCTGTCACAGTACTGGTTGGCCGCGGTAACCGGCCACCTTTGGGCTCAGCCGAATGGTCCGCAGGCCGCATCAGGTGAGTGTGATAGAGCAGTAGAGGACGGGAGAACGAGATGAAAATGAAACACGCCCCTCTCACGTCCAGTTTACAGCTCAACGAAGCGCTGGGTTAAGAACCAGCCTGTTGGTACAAGACAAATGCTTTGGCTTGGACTCCTTTTGGATCTTACTGGTCTTTAAGGAGAGAAAAAGGCTGCTGCATGATGTGTCGTATTATTTGATCTTTTTTTTTTTTTTTTTTCTTTTTTAAATAATCTTTTTCATTGTTTTCTTGGGGTTGTTTGTTTGTTTGTTTTGGTTTAGTTTTGTTGTGGTATCTTTCCTTCCTGCAGAGAATCATTTGAGGTATTATGTTTTGTGTTTTTTCACATTCACTGTACCTGAAGTTGCCTGATTTTTTTTTTTTTTAATTTATTTTTGTTTGTTTGTTTATTTGTCTTAACTTTTTTTTTTTTAAATTTTATTTTGTTTCAAATTATTTTGAGCCCTTGCAGACAGGCAACATTTGGCAAAGTTAAAGTATGATGAATGTTAATCAAGAGACCGACCAGAACAAGCTCTGATGGTTAGCCAACACTGCAGTGTAGCACTGCTAGTTTAGTGGTTATCAAAAACACTACGGTACGCTTCAGTACTAAAGCATCAAAAGCCTGTATTACTGTTTTTGGCAGTGCTGTATGAAGTAAATGTTTACCATTGTGTGTCTGTGTGAATGCCAGCCTCGAGCTTTTTTCGAGTTTTTTTTCTTTTTGTTTGTTTTTAAGTTTTCGTTTTTTTTTTAATACAAAACACATGATATTGTCAGTTTCTTTTTTTTTTTTTTCCTGTTTTTTTTTTTTGCGCTAAAAGAAAACAAACAAACCCACACCGCAATAAAGTATGCTCCTGCAAAGCGTTGTTAAGATGAAGCACTGACATCCAGCGCGAGAAGTCCTGATCAGGAAGGGCTGTGGACTCAGTAGACGGGAGGATGTGGCACAGCAGTGGCTGAAACTACCCCTGTCTCCTCTGGTGTCGAATCAAAGGCCTGTCCTCTGTCCTGATTTACGCTCTGCTTATATATATCCTGCCACTGTGGTCCTCAAGACCATTTTAGTGAAAAAAAAATGACACAATTTTCAGTCATAACAAACACACAAACCGCGCCCCCCCCCCCCCCTCCTCAAAACAGGTATGGCAGTACCACATTTATAAAGTTAGTCCATATCAATTCAACATCAATTCTCTTCATTTAGTGCATGGCGCAATACTAGTATTGTGTCTTCAATGTCCCACCTGAAAATTGGTGTAGGGAATTTACAAATCGCAATCATTGGCTGAATAGACATATGATAGAGATGGACCTTCGCCTCTTTAAGACACTGTAAGGTTAAGTCAAGGCCAAGCACACACTTTACTAGAGCTCAGTCTGTTTTGACTGACGTCTCCGTTAACCTACAGTGTTAGGTTGATAAACCAGACATTAAATCCATCCACTGAGCAGGTCACTTAGCCCAACCCCCCCCTCTCTCTCTCTCAACACTTCCCTTAATTCCATTGTGTGAAAACCATACTCGGCTTGGCATCTTCGTAAACTAATTGCTTGCTCTGTTGCTATATTCTGGGCTGCTGGATAGAAACGCCTAAAGCCAAAGCCCTGTGTACAAAAGATGCCCCCCCCCCCCTTCCCCCCACGTCTCTTGCAGCTGTGCTAAATTTACTCTCTTACTGTATTGGCAGCTATATGCAGATTTAGTTCATGCTCTTTTACTTTTCTTTATGTCTTCCTTTCTTTTTTCTTTTTCCTTTCTTTTGTGCACGCTATTGCTCTGTCTGGTTCTATAGAGCTTCTCCCTTCCGAATTTGGCCTCACCAAATGCCAAAGAATTCTACCCTCTTCCTTACTGAAGGTGCCCCACTGTTTCATAGTCATTGGAATTAAAACGTCAAAAGAAACCTTAATTATCTGACTTGTTGCTTCATATGAAATCTTAGTGAGATGATCGGGTAGGGTGATTTTTTTGGTGGCTGCATTTGTTTATTTTGTTTCTGTTTTTTATTTTTGGTTTTGTTTGGTTTTCTTTGAAAGCTTCTCATGCCTATTTGTGGAGTAAGTACCCATTTGTAGTGAATGCCCGTAAAACGAGCCTTCTTTTAACCCTAGTTGTGCCAGTGAGTCAGCTCCGACTTGTCTGCTCGCAGGCCAGTTTTAACTGTACCAGGTGGTTCAGACTTTCACCCCTCCATGGCCTTCTCATTGTGTGGCACGGCTAGCGTTAAATGCTGCAGAATCAAACATGCCTCCGCAAAGTCAAAAAAGAGAATCAGGCTTGGAAATCATTGGTGGATATGATATGTAGATCACTGGGGATTGGGTGGCCAGTAGCGCCTTATTTAACGTTCCATTAGGGCTTTCTGGAAACGAGGCAAACTGAGGGGGGGGGGCCCCCGCTTTTCATATAGAATATACACCCCCCCCCTTTTCCCATCCTTAGTCCAAATGGCTTGGTGCTTTTCTTAGCCCAGGCCGACTTCCAGAAAGTGGTCCAGCTCTTTTCTTTGTTTGTTTGTTTTTTTTATTTTATTTTATTTTTTTTGTTGTTTTTTTTTTTTTGCTCGGACACTTGCTGGTGGACGAAGGACGGCCTCAGGCTTTCTCTTCCCCCTCCTTTTGCTCCTCCTTCTCCCGTTCTTTTTCTGAGCCTTGGTGTTGCCTGTCTGCGTTGGCCGTCTGGGGTTGTCAGCAATACTGTTTGATGCACTGCACCCTCTATTGTTTGTTCAGTGTTTAGAATCTCCAGTGGGGAAGAGGAAAAGAAGCTTGGCTGTTAGTTCTTCTCAGGATCCATCTTTCTCAGGATTAAACCAGGTCTGAAACCACAACCGCCTCCTAATTTACTCCCCCCAAACGTCCCCCTTTTTTTTGTTTTTTTTTTGTTTTTTTTATTTCACTTTTGGCGTTATTTATTTATCTATTTATTTATTTATTTATTTCCTGTTTCAGCTCCTGTGTTTATTTTGAATTTGATCAATAATTATTAACACTTGTTGGCATTAAACCAGACACACATGCTAAACAGAAATAGGAATGAAGTCTTAATCCAGGGAGCAGGGGTCTTAATCCAGGGAGCAGGGGTCTTAATCCAGGGGGCAGGGGTCTTAATCCAGGGGGCAGGGGTCTGTGCAGAGGGGGTGGAGAGACATTGTGACTAGAGAGAGGGTGAACGTGTCGGGGGGGGGGGGGGGGGGGGGGCGGGGGGTTTGGATAAAAGAAGTCAAGCGTGGCATGGTCTTGGGGGAATACTTTTGAGAGTTTTTTTTTTTAATTGTTTTGTTGACTTTTTGAGTTCCACTTCTGACTGAGAGTTTCCATCTGCCACTGCTTTTGGCCTCTTCTCCATAGAGGTTATAGACCAACCACCAAATTCACCAAGTGGGAGATGACCAGTATACCTGTGAGGACAGACAGCGTAAGACAGAAAGTTAGATGAATGTTCTTTATTAGGAGGTAGCGGTTGTTCCAGTTGATAGGGTGACCGTTGGATCAAGGAAAAGAAGTCACACCCATTTTGCATGAGTTATAAATGGAAGAGCTCCATGTGTGTGTATGTGGGAGAGACAGAGGGAGAGCTTTTCAGATCTCTGTCTAAAAAGAGAACTTCCATGTCAGAGTTACCTGTTGAGTCACAGGAGATGTGTAGTTAGCCCAGGTTACTCATGTAGAGTAGCCCACTTCTGTCTTCCATTTAAGGAAAAGAAAAGTCATCAGAACTTGAACTACCAGAGAGACAGAGAGAGAGAGTGAGATCCTCCATTAGAGGCTGGAGCTTTGGCCTGAACCAGCGGCTTGCTGTTTGAGACAGTGCTGACGTCACACCCTGCTGCTGGCCAGCGGCCAGAGGCAGAGAGAAGAGAAAATGGAGCGTGTTGGGAAGGCTGGCCTGAAACGCCAGAACAAGCACTGGCAGAAGTGTGGTGACACCCCCCCCCCCCCCTTTTGGGTTTTTGGTTGTTTTTTTCCCTCCTGGTTGACTGAGTCCTCCAGTTCTTCAAACTAGATTGTCCTTTTCTTTCTCTTTCATTTTGCTTCTCTCTCTTTTTTGTTTGTTAATAGAAAATCTGCAGTTGTCCTTTTGAAGTCTGTAAGTGTTTGGTCTGCCTGAACACCATGAGTGCCTGATGTGGATTGCTTGCTTTGATGCGGTAGATTTTGAACATTTTCTCTATCAGTAGTGTATATGTTTCATTGTTTTTGTTTTCTTTTTTCTTTTTTTTTTTTTTTTTTTTTGGTAAATGTAGGGCAGTCTAAAACTCGTCTGATGAAAGGAAGTGAAACCCTACGTGATGATAAATGAAATGAACTCCACCAGCAGTGCATGCACGGGCATGACACTGTTATATCTGGGACACTGACGTAGCTCTAGATTCTGTGTTGTTGCGTTTTAGGTTTTTTGCTCATTTATTTGTTTGTTTTGCTGTTGAACACAGAGGAGGGGCTCACAATGGTGACCTGCATGTTAAATCTTTGAGTGTTCAGGCAGAAATGTGAGTGATAATGAAGCATTGAGTTTGGCCATGCTGTTACACTGATCGTTTAGAGTTCTGTCTGTGTAACTGTGTGGAATGTGGTGGTGTACCCACTGCTGTTCTTATCGCCTGACCATTTCTCACACATCACAGCAGTTCCTCTCGCGTACATACGCTCTGCATTTCACAAATGCTTTAAGTCATGGAACCATCTCCATTCCAGACTGGAAATGGAGTAAGAACTGGTTGATGCTCCTCTGAATGACCGTATATTTCACCTATTTTCAGAGTATTTTTAATGATCAAAACTTACCTTTGGACTAAAGAGTACAGTCAAAGGTTGTCTGGGGTCTGATGACAAAAGTAGAGGTGGATTGCTGAGGCTTTTTTAAGCAATGAGTGGCAGTAGCCTGTGTCACTGCCTGTGATTTAGGTCATCCAGGTTGTCCATGAAAGTTTAACAGGTGGTCTGATCAAATATCCTTGAAAAGAGGAAAATAAGGTTTTGAATCTTTGGTTGAACCAAGGAAACTGTTTCAGTTGGTTTCAGTATTAGTTACCTCTGGCTGAGAGGAAAAAGAATTATAATTCTTGTCCATGTGAGAGCTTAAGTATAGCTGTTTATAAATGCTCAGTGTTTTTTTCTGAGGCCAACTTGTGCGGCCCAAACGAAACGGCATTTTTAAGGGTGTGGTTTGATTGTGTTAGAAACCTGTAGAGTCTCCTGGTGTACTTTGTTTTCTTTTAGACTTTGACCTTACTGTTTCTTTGATTAGTCATGAGTCTTGTATTGTTTAAATGTGACTGGCACTCTGGCCCAGGGCAGACAGAGCAGGAAGTGGGGGGGGGTGTTGGGGTGTACCAGCATTCTCCATTTTGTTTGACTGTCCACCCATTGAGCTTTGCAGAATCTCAGTGTAACGTGTTCTGGGTTTTTTTTTTTTGTTGTTTTTTTTTTTTCTTCATTTTTTTGTGCAGTTGTTCCTCATTGACTTCGGTCTGGCCAAAAAGTACCGGGACAACAGGACAAGACAGCACATACCTTACAGAGAAGACAAAAACCTGACGGGGACAGCTCGCTATGCCAGCATCAACGCACATCTGGGCATTGAACAGAGGTATCATTTCCTCAGTGTCTTTGCTTCTGAGGTCTGTTCTTCCCTTTTCTGTGGTCACGGCCGCTCTCTCGTGCCCCCGTGCCTCCTCACTGACTAGATCTCACGGGAGGCTGTACTAATTTCCATTAACCCACAACCACATCTTTGATCGGCTGGGCTGGGACGCCAGCATGTGGCTGAGTCTGACACAATAAATAAAGATGAGGTTCCACTCGCCCCTCTCCATCCTGCCTTTCTACAGTCGTTTAAATGATTTATGAGCAAAGCCTATTTACTTGACCTTTAGGAGTGGTGAGGCATGTTACTGGTCAGCAAGTTAATTTAAGGTGTACCCGTACCCAGGACAGGCCCCTCTCCCTCTCTCCCTTCATTATAATTGGCATTTCAAAGGTTTACCATCCGTGACATTTTAAATGTCTTAGCCTCCAACAGGCATTGTTTTTAATGTTCACACTGTCTCCAATGTGTAAATAGGTTTTTTTTTCTCTTTTTCTTTCTTTTTTTTCCCCCCCTGCCACCGCATAATAGTCGTCGGGACGACATGGAGTCTCTAGGATATGTGCTCATGTATTTCAACAGAACCAGTCTGCCTTGGCAGGGACTGAAGGTAAGCCACACTGTTAACCAGGGCCTCCCAGTCACGTACTGGGACACTCACTGGAGACCAGTATTGTTGTTCTCATTACGTATATGGGACACAGTTGTTATCAGGTCATGAACAGTGTAACTGTGATCTCGTCACTGATGCGTTTAGTGCAGCTGCTGTTTGAGTGTGTGTAATTACCGTCTTGAGCTTTGGGGTTGTAATCTGGTCTTATTTCCAGTTTTTCTGATGCACAGATTTATTTTTCACGGCCTTGTAACTTTGACACACGGTATTACACAGTAAATACTGATATGCTTGGATGGATAGAGTTAGATTGAAGGGTTGCCCGGGGGATTTCAGACGATCTCCTCTGGTATTTTCAGAAACATTGCTGTCTTTTTGAAAGACCACTTAAAGAAATATTGAAAACTGATCTCAAGATGTATCAGTAGTTACGGCCATCAGACCAAACCAGATGAGGCTGTGTGTATTTTGTGTTTTACTCAAAGTTTAAAGGCATTTACCGTCCCGTGTTATTTTTGCTGTCTCTCGGTTTGGGCTTTAGACTTGCATAAGCCTAATTTAGCAGTATATTCTAATAGTACCACAAACACAAAGCTGTAAAGAGCAGGACCTCGAGGAAAGTGGCATGCGGTGTTACGGCCGTTAGCTCCCTGGCCACGTAAAGGCTGTAAATGGAAGGTAGGGACACGTGGCAGGGCCAGGTGCGGGACGACAGGCTGACAGGTGTTACCTGAAACAACCTCTCTTCGCCACGGTGCTGTTTGTGTCCGCCTCTGCTAACGGGGCTACGCGGTGACAAAACCGCGAGCGCTGGCTTCAGACTGTGGCGCCCGACGTTTTCATTTTTCTCTCCCCACATGTTCCGCAGGCCGCAACAAAGAAACAGAAGTACGAGAAGATCAGCGAGAAAAAGATGTCGACCCCGGTGGAAGTGCTGTGCAAGGTACGTTAATTTACACACGGCCGTCGCTCTCTCGGAGAGCTGAGTCATTTTAGCAGCCGCCGGAAACGCTCGCCCGTGTTTGCACGGGCCGAGGATCGTTAAGTCTGATTAAAGTCCGTCTCTGCGGAGCGGCGTCTGAAGATGGCCCTTTGTGGCAGAAATAAAGAGATTAGATGAGACGTCAGGGTCGGGCCGTGCCCAGCTCTGCACTGATTTGGCTAAAAGTGCCGGGACTCGCCTTACAGGAGCCGAGGCAGAGGCCGCGGATATAAATATCTTAAACTCTTCCTGTAAATGCAGAGTTTAGCCTGAGAGCTAAAGACAGTGGCAGAGGCAGCAGACAGGCAGAAAGTGAATGAAAGGTCTCTGCAGTGCCTTGCGTGTCTGCTCAGGCCTGTGATCCGAAGCTGGGCTTGGCTTGTGTAATTGCAGGTTTGCCTTTTCCCCTGTTGGCGACCGCTCCCTCCTCACTAATCCCCGGTAATACCGTGAAGAACAAGAATTTACCATTAGGCGACATTTTAGATTCTCCAGCTGAACGGTCAAGCCCAGCTGTGCCGAGGGAGTATTTGCCCTCTGTAATTTTCAACGTTATGTCGTCCATTCTCCTTTCGCCCAGGGCTTCCCGGCGGAGTTTGCCATGTATCTGAATTACTGCCGTGGGCTGCGGTTTGAGGAGGCGCCTGACTACATGTACCTGCGTCAGCTCTTCCGCATTCTCTTCAGGTGAGTCTCGCTTTTCCTGGCCCAAACTCAGCCCTGCACCTCCCTCTGGGCCAGATTCTCACACGCTCACTCTCGAGTCATGACTTGTGAATGCCATGCTAAGTCAGGGTGGAGTAATTGAAGAGTAACTATCACGGTGAAGAAATCGGAGCGGTTAAGAGTTGGATTTCAGATTTTAAAGCTTGGTTAAAAGATGGTCTAGAGTTTTATTTGAAATAAAGAGCTCGAAGCTATTTTCAGCTCTCTCTGATCTGTTTTCACATCTTCATCATGTTCTATACTGTTTGTTTGACACTAATACAGTTGGTCTGAAATTGATTTAAGCCTTCAGCATTCATTTAATTGTATGTGGATATGGCTATTAATGTCCTACAACCTAGACTCAAAGCCTTGGTGTGTGTGCGTGTGTATGTGTGTGTGTGTGTGTGTTTTACACAGGACTCTGAACCACCAGTACGACTACACGTTCGACTGGACCATGCTGAAGCAGAAAGCGGCCCAACAGGCTGCCTCCTCAGGGGGACAAGGGCAGCAGGCACAGACCCCCACAGGCAAGCAAACTGACAAACCCAAGAGTAACATAAAAGGTTAGTAGCAAACAGCCAAGCGACGTTTTCAGTGCAAAATCTCAGACACCAATTGCTTTCATTTTTTGTGCAAAGAGGTTAAAAACACAGAACAAAAAACAAAACAAACCAAAAAAGATTATCTTTGGATTTGGAACATTCTCTCCAACAGATTAATAAGGAGAGAGAGAGAGAGAGAGAGAGGAAAGAGGAGGAAAAAAAATAATAAAAACAACAGTGTTAGTTTGAGGAGGCATCGAAAACAAAATTAAATTAAAAAAAAGAAAAGAAGTACAATTGGTCTGTCTTGCAGATGCAAAGACGTCCTTGGGAAATTTGACTACTAACTTTATACCAAAATGTCTATGTCCTTCTCTGGGAAAAACGGTCTATCCTTCTCTGGGAAAAACGGGTGGCTTCCCAATCTTTCCGTCAATGTTAAACAAATCATAACAAACCCTTCTGTGAATTAACCCCTTTCCAAATGACATTTACTCGATTTGACAGATTTCTGCCAATCACTGTTCCTAGATCTAACACTTGTTTATATCTATTGAAATTGTTTTCCATACGACAGTTCATATAGGGGAGAGTGGGACACGTGCTAACGGTCTATTAACCTTTTTTTTTTTTTTTTTTGCCACAGAGTTTGTAGTGTGTTGGTGGCTGGATGCATATGAACGTGTATTGTTGTATGTGAATACAGTGACTGTGATGTGACTCACCACTGATGTCTCTTTAATTCCAGCTGAAGATGTGTCTCTCTCTGTCTCTGTGACGGAGAGCAGAACACGCTCTCGGGTCTTGACGGACGGAGAGTCAGATCGTTTTTGAAAAAAAAAAAAAGAGCCTGTGTTGCGTTTGTAAACGTAGGCGTAAGGAAACCCAAAGCTGTTTTTAAATGACGTGCAGTCATTAGTGACTGTGTCGCTGTTTAGAAGTGTAGAAGGTGCAGTGAAGTGGATGTTATCTGCAGACATAGATAGAAGGCTGGCCCATGTCAGATGCCTCCTCCCTCATATCAGGCCTTAATGCCAAGCGTGTGCTGCTGTTTAAGCGCCAGCGTTCGATACAGTGCAGAGAAAGAGAAACAACAGAAAAGAGGCTGAGGCACATGTGTCGTATCAGGACGCGGGTTCAGATGCGGGTTAATGTTATGGTTAAAAATGACATTGCTGGCGTCCCTTTCGTGTCCTCCTTTATATGTGTGTGTTTGTGTGTGTGAAGCTCACATGGCAGAAGAGGGCCACGGTCAGTTCTGGAGAGAACAGTCTTTTTGGACACGGCACAGTGTCCTTAACGACACCCCCCCCGCAGCGCCGTGCGTGTGTTAGAGCCGTGTGACGTGGTGGAGCTTTAGAGCACGGAGGATTAAGTGCTACCTTTCTCATTGACGTGACACCGAAAGCACTCTCTGCATAAAGGCTGTCTGCATGACTGTCTTGTGTCGTGTCTGCCTCTCCAGGCGGGAAGGCTTTGAATTCACTGACTTATGAATATGAAATCAAAGCCAGGGGTCTGAGGCGATACCTTTCCCTGCTGTTGGCAGTGGCCGTGTGCAGTGAGAGGCCACCGCTGGGCTGTAATTAGGATCTGAGGATGACGTGATGTTGGCCTAATCCTTTGTGTACACTGTCTATATTTTAATATGCTCCCACATCACTCTCTGCCTCTCCCTCTCTCTCTCCCTCCCTCTCTCTCCCTCCCTCTCTCTCTCTTCCTCCCTCTACCTCTCTCTCTCTCCCTCTCTCTCTCCCTCTTCGGCATCTCCTGGACTCCACTGTGGACACAGAGAGATGTCATCAGCGGTGCCAACGAGCATGCCTCTAGGTTTATCTTTCAGAGGTCGTTTTCAGTGACTAGACTGGTTATTTCTAGACATTTGAGAAGGAACCTGGTTACTGGCCCTTTAAGACGCCCCTGCTACTGAAGAGTGCAGAAAAGCCAGGGCCAAGAGTTTAAGGACCAAAACCATGAACAACTGAGGCCTGAAAGAACTTTATTTGCAGAGGATAGCTGGTTTCTTGGATACCAGTTTGACTTGGCCATTGCTGTTAGGCCAGTAACAATGGAGGCATTGTTAATAGGAGCTTGTAATTTCATCCCATCTGAAGCACTCAGTGGTGTGACCTTAAGTGCATTTTGTGTTAAAGATGCCACGTCAGCATAACTCAGCAATGCCAGGTGAGGCTCACCACACACTGGCCGCAAAAAGCTGATTAGGGTGTTTTGTTTTTTGTTTTTTTCCCCCCTTTCTTCTTTGCAGGTGTTTGTATTCAACCTGTTCGATCTCTGGTCTGTCATAGTTATGGTTGTCATAGTTACACCTTCAGACTCCCAAATCCTAACACCCCAAACCTTCACCCTGCAGTTACCTAGCAAACAGTTCAGATCCATAACATTTTTTTCTAATAGGGAGAGAGTTACCAGGCATGAGAAGAGCTGAAAAACACAGATGTTCTGAGACGTTTCCTTATACTTCAGAACAGAAACCTGCCTATTTTTCAGTCGTTTTAGGAGCAGTTAAAGGCAGTTTGCTAATTTGGCAGAGGCTGTGGCAGAAATAGCACACACATGGAGAATTGAGTTGCCCTTTAACCTCTTTTGGAACTGTTACGTCAGCTGGTCCCTCCACGCCAATGAAACGAAATCCGGATACTTGAAACGTCAAGAACTTCATAGTCCTGTTTGGATCCATTAGTGTTCCCTGAAGAGCTTTCACTATCAGGTGTCTCACAGAACGAACACATTGACGGAGCAGAGATGCGAGAGAACAAGAAAATTCCGTAATGTCTGCCTTAGAAGATGCAAGCAGTTCCCACATAGTTTGTGGGGGAGGTGTGTGTGTGTGTGTGTGTGTGTGGGGAGTTTGAAAGGAAAATCTGAGCGAGTTGTTTTTGTCTTTTTTTTTTGTTTTCTAATTAGTTTTGCATTGATTAGATCTTTTTGCGTTGTTGTGTCTGTCGTTGATAAAAGCTGCTGTCTGCAGGAGAAGCCGGATGACTCTGCAGTTTGAGCCGGATGCTTCTGGAACGAGGCAGACGACACGAGAGCTCTGGTTAAGAAGACCCAACTTAAAAATGTTCAATTGAGAGTGGTCGTGTATGGAACTGACCTGAATTTTTTTTTTTTTTCCCTTTACTAAAGTCCTCCTCTGAGGACAGAGAGAGGCTGGTCTTCATTAGTCTTCTCAGGGCTGCGTCACAAAGAGAAGGGAAAAAAAAAGATTGTGCTTAATTGTATCAGCAGCAGACGCTTCGACTGACACGTGAGCCAACGGAGAGCAGTCCATGGCTCCTCATGGCCGTTATTTACCCTGAACTCGCTCTGAAATGTTTGCCGCTGCCGCTGGCGCTGCCCTCCTGTTTGTTTGAGGTTCCACGAATGACGACGATAAACTCTGTTTATTGTAGAATTGTTGAGTTCTGTCCAAATGAACTGTTTTGGATGGTCCGTAGGAAACTTAGCCCCCCACCCTCCTCACCCCCCCTCCCCTGTTCCTCCCATTTGGGTCGGAGATTCCTGAAACGACAGCCGCCGCGCCCCACTGAGCTGATTGTGTGGTTACCATGGCAAGAGCGGTATGGTAATGGAGACCTTCTGATCGTTGAGCGACCCTGTTGGTTGGGGTGACCTCCCACTTGCAGTGATGCGTGAAGGGAGAACAGAATAGTCACGTATCTGATTTGTCTTACAGTATAATGCAGGTTTCAGCGATATGCTTTCCCAGAATACAGCTTCCGTAGCGCAGGGGAAAAACAAATGTTGGAAAAAAAAACAACAACTTTAGCCTTTTGTTTGAAGAGTAATTTGGTTCTTGTAATTGCCCTTTTCAGTTGGCTTGTCTGTGATGAAGAGGTTTGAAATGGAACCTGTGTAGTGACTGGGCATATATCACAGAATCATTCTGTAATTCTCTCCTGTCGTCCTTTTCTCTGCATCTCTCTGTACCTCTCTCTGTGTCTGTCTCTCTCTCTCTCTCTGTCTCTCTCTCTGTCTCTCTCTGTGTCTCTTTCTCTCCTGTCGTCCCTTTCTCTGCATCTCTCTGTACCTCTCTCTGTGTCTGTCTCTCTCTCTCTCTCTCTGTGTCTCTCTCTCTCTCTCTCTCTGTCTCTTTCTCTCCTGTCGTCCCTTTCTCTGCATCTCTCTGTACCTCTCTCTGTGTCTCCCTGTCTCTCTCTGTGTCTCTCTGTCTCTCTCTCTCTGTGTCCCTCTCTCTGTGTCTGTCTCTCTTTCTCTCTCTGTGTCTGTCTCTCTCTCTCTCTCTCTCTCTGTGTCTCTCTAGCTCTGCAGCAGTGAGTCCCAGCTTTGCTGCAGAGCAGGACTGATGACTCGGCACTTTTTTATTACAGGACCGAGTAAGCGCCGTGACCGTCTGCCTTGTTCGTTACACTCTTTCAGCCTCATTCAGACGTCTGTGTTGCTCTCATGCTTAACCCTTTCCTCCCTCTCTCTCTCTCTCTCTGTCTCTCTCTCTCTCTTTCTTACAGGTTTCTAAGCATTAAGACAATGTGCTGAAGCAGAACAGAGAGGTCGTAGCAGGACTTGCCTTCCAATCACCACGGCGACAAGGATCAAATTCAACAGAACCCGCCAGGCGTTGTGGGCGACCCTTTTCCTGTTAAAGAACTTTTGTTCCATATACTATATATGTAATCGGTATATATAGATAACATGCTCAGCATATATCTATATATTGGTATGTATATACTATATTCACACCGAGAGCAGGCTTGGTATGGTTCAAAGCTGTAGCCTTTTCTATCGTTCTGTCCCTGAAGACGCTATTTTCTTTTTTTTTTTTTCTTTTTTTTTCTTTTTAGCTTTCTTTGTCTTTTTTTTTTTCTCCTCCTTCTGTTTCTTCAAAAAAACTGAAACGTTAAAGAAAAACAGCTGACTCACTGAGGATGTAACTGTGCTCCATTGCCAGTGTTTTCCCGGAGTTTTGTATTCTCCAGGAAAACCGCTGGGGTTCTCTCTCCTGAATTGTCAGCTGCCTGTAGAGCGGCTCAGCCCCCCCCCCACCATCCCTGTTTACTCTGTCACTGAGGTGACATCCACCCAGACACAGCAAACTGTCAAATTTGAAATGTCTGATACTCATTCTCTCTTTATTCCTTTTGTTTGTTTTGTTCTGTTTTTGTTTTTTATTTCATTTTTTTTTTTCCTCATATTCAAAGGAAGTGAAACGATGTAAGACTAAATCTATTTTAATTGTTATGGATGAATCTCCTGGGTATTTACTAAACAAACATTGGGTTTTTTTTTTTTTTTTTCTTAAGAGGTAACAGAGACTCTGCCTGCTGATATGTGCTAGAAGAGCTTCTATTGTGAGAATGAAAACCATTCTAGTGACTACTAGGTCTCTCTTTAGAACGCTGCGTAAACTATATTGTACTTGGTATTCTGAAGTCTAAAAAAAAAAAAAATAATAAAAAAAAATAAACTCCACAAAAGCATATTCATTACAAATTAGGCATCTCACCACTAAACCTGTATGTTAATTGCTTAGAAGAAAATTGTATGCGTCAAAGATTTTTTTTTTTTTTCCGTCCTTATTTTGTTTTTGGAAAATGGTGATATTAATGAGAAAGTATCCATTCGTTAGGTTTGTTTAATTGCTATGATGACACTTTGCGTTTTGAGTCTAAAGAAAAGAAAAACAAAACAAAAAAAAAAAACCATGCTCACTCCACCCTTCCCGTTATCATTTTTATATACGTATATATACATACACCTTTTTTTATCAGGAAAAAAAAATTACTTTTTTCAGTTTTATAGAGTTGTCTTTCCCTGTTTTGAATGGATCATTTTGGGGAAAGGGTGTTTTTTTTTCGTTGTTGTTGCTTCTTCCTGCGGTGAAGCAGCTCCTCGTGTAAAGTATCTCTGGGACTTTCTCTGCGACTGAACCCCCCCCCCCCCCCCACACCACTGTTTAGAGTGGTGACCTCTTGCTCTTCGGTTCCGTTCTCTCTTTCTTTTCTTTTTTTTAAATATTATTATTATTATTATTATTATTATGATGATGGAAAAAGGTGTTTGTTTGGAGGGTTTCTTTTCTACATAAGTTTGGATCTTGTGAGGCAAGATCGCTTTAAAGTTTCCTCTCATCCTTTCACCGCAGCAGATGCACATCAGTAACCCAGCCATCTCCTCTTTCTCCTCTGACCCAGCTTGAAATATTTTACTGCTGGACATTCTATAGAAGTGTAATTTATTCCCTTTTAGCATGTCAGAATAAATTAAAAACAATGACTTCTCAGAACCACTGTCCCGGACTCTGTATGTGAAGAGAATACAATGAGATTCGCCGTGGGCCCAGCTTGGATAGCTGATTCCTTTTTTTTTCCTTTTTTTTTTTTTTACTTTGTCTTTTCCATTTGTTCTAAACCACACACACACACACACACACCTGTGAAATAACACACAACCTAAGCATCAAAAGTGTCTTTCAGTTACTATGAAAAAGCCAACAAAAAAAAAGACTTGAGGAAGAAAAAGTGCTTGGATCTGCAAGAGGAGACAGAAAAAAAAAAAGACAAAAAAACTCGACTTGTCTAAGTGTTTTGATGGAGACTGAAGAGAGGAAGATTTGTGGAAATGGTCTTAAGGTTGTACTGTAATTTAAACAATGCAGTTACTGTACACTGGTGTTGTGGGGGTGATGGGTAGTCTTAGCTGCTTGTGGTGTTTTAAACTTACAGGATTTATATCTGTAAATATTAAAATGGCTTCAAATGGCTGTTGTGGAAAATGGTTTATAAACCGCACATGAACACTGACATGTGAAGGGGGGGGGGGGGGGGGGGGTGTCTGTGAAGTCCTGTGTCTGAAACATTTCCACCAAGACTGGGTGCCTTTCTGTTCCCATGGGGTTCTGTTGAAAATTTGTTCTCAGTTCTAAATGGACACAGATTGTGGGATGGAGAAAAGCCATGTGTATTTAAAAAAAAAAAAAGTAAAACATGTCTCTGTTTGAGGGCTGGAATGACCTCAAGTATGGAGAAGGTGGGTGGATTGTTGAAACCTCAGGTCTGCAGTACACCTCACCGTGGTCACACAGATTCACATTACGCGTTTTAAGCCCCGCCTCTTCAACGCCCGTGCCCGTCAGGAAAGAGGCAGGCCAACGGGAAGTGGCGCCTTTTTTTTCTTCTTTGAGGAAGTACTTCATTAACTCGGGCACCAGAAGAGTAATTCAGTCTCCTTGCTTAATTTAGACTTTATTGTTTATACAACAGTTTTAAAAAATGTTCTAAATCTGCTTTTGAGTGTGGCAGATTGAAGGATCTTCTGCAATTGGCTGTGCCGAGTGTCAAATTGTAGGCCCTATATGGACAGGACTCTGTTAGTGGAGCTGCTATGATCCAGGGTTAAGGGAAATGCTGAGTGCGTGCGTGGGGGGTGGGGGTGGGATTAGAGACGGGGGAGGGGGTTGTTGCTACACTGGACTGGAGAACAGTAAGGGGCGTGGAGTGAAAGAGTTGGGGAAGTCCATCTGCTGTGAGGTCAACACGTGCGGAAAGCAGCTGCTGGCAGAAGGAGAGAGAGAGAGAGAGAGAGGGGCCCCAGACAATCCGGCAAATGGACGAGACAGGCGACGCACTGGCCTGTCCATGTAAGACAGGACGATATTTAAATATCGTACAAGAAATCCCTGACTTTGCTTGGAGATAATTATTACATCATGCTAACATATCTCACACACCTGTATGTGCTATGTGGTTTAACCTGTGAGAAAAGGTCAATGAAACATCCACGACTGATGGACACGGATGCGTTGTCAAGTCAGTCCCTTGTCAAGGCTGTGGTGTCCAGTCAAGCCCTAACTCCAGTGCTGAGCTGTAGTGAAACGTCACGTGCAGGGCTTGTTTCCCCCCTCCCCACTCTGTAATGTAATCCTCGTGCCATGTTTATCCCCGTTTCAGAGCCTCCCTCGATTCCCTACCCCAGTGCTGCACTTTAGCAAACGCTGTACCACTCTGTATATAGGGTAACTGAGCAAACGCTGCACCCCTCTGTATATGGCGTACAGTGTGTGTGTGCAATCACTGGAAATTAATTTTTTAACTGAGCAAACGCTGTACCCCTCTGTATATAGGGTAACTGAGCAAACCCTGTACCCCTTTGTATATGGCGTAACTGAGCGCGATCTGGGGTAAACTCAAGAGGAGAGAGAAATTCCTGCGATGTCTAATGTTCTGTTAATGCGGGTTGTTGATGAAGACCAACCAGTGAGACGGTGGAAAACTGCGAAGTGCCTTCATCTGTGCTCACCTCAGAACAGTGCGCGGGCCCATGTTACAACTAGTCTGTAATGGCAGTGCAGAAAAGATGGAATTATCAAGCGGCAGTCATAAAGTTACCGCACTACTGTTTTGAAGGGGGTTGGCTCATAAGTAATGCCTCTCTCGGGATGTAAACGTGAGCCACTTTGAAGGCCAACCAGTTATAGCAAAATAGTATTGGAAATGTATTAATCAGCATTTGCTGTGAATGTAAATTTTTTATAATATGGAGGCTGATTTAAACTGTCATTTGGAAGCATATGAAACGCATCATATCCGCCAGACGTTGTAAACAAAGGTTTCAATCAGTCGCCAGGCTTCCATTTCAACCACAGTTACATTGTGTTACATTACACACTGTCATGTTCCGTTCGCAAAGACAGACAGCTGGGAACAAAGAGTTCTTTCCACTAGCATTTTATTAGTAATAAAGAGTAATCTGTGGAATTAATTTGAACAAATTGATCGGAGCGACCTAGTTACGGTGACGGTACATTAACTGTTTCGCCTGCACGGTTTGGAGACGGAATCTGCAACAAGAGCTAGTCTAGACAGGATGTAGGGTGGAATCATGTCTGACTGCAAAATGTCACCTAAAAGACAGGTATGCAAGTGTACTTGTAGCAGGAACGTTCATCGTTAAGAGCAGGCTTGTCGGAGGCCTATAGGCCAAAATTCGATACCAGTGGTAATAGGATTAAACCGTGTCAAAATATAGTGAATCAGCACATCAGTTCCTCGTTTTCTTCCAGCGCAGTACAACTGCAGCACAACTGGCAACAAAGAATCTTAGCTGAAACAAAAAGACTGGACATTTTCCTAGGATCATATTTTTCTTTTGTGCCTGACCACTGTCTAAGGCTGTCGTTTCAAAGTAACCGCGCCCCGGCGTGGCTGTACTGTGCAACTACACCGGAACGGCCTGAGCTATTGAGACGCATTCGCTGAATCGGGCACAAATATCAGATTACGCTCTGTTGCTTCTCCGTCAGCTGGTAGACTGCCCTCAATGCAGTATTCACGGCTGTAAAATTAGATGCTGAGTATGAAGGATAAATACAGGCGAGATAATCAATTAACACACAGAAAGAACTAGAGGCCAGCTGAGGGTGTAGATTTCCACAGGGTTGGTTAGGCCTAGGTTTACGCCCCAGCTCTTTTCCCGAAGAGTACGTTAAGTAGCGAATTTACCCATGATTTGTGAACAGTTTATCGCTACAGAAGTTATCGTACTCTTAATCGGTGTACGGCATTTGCACTCCTCGCTAGAATCAGTTGATTTTTGCCGTTGTCCGCAACTGTTATCTGACTGTGTTAGTCAGTCTTGTCTTCGCAAGCGAGACTAACACAAAGACAGTTTCAATTCAGAGTAAAATCTTAATCCCGTGTACAACATCTGAATGTAATTAAACTGAATCTAATCGCTTTTCCGAGTCTGTAAGGGTTAAGTTTAACTCGGTGTTAAAATGTTTCGTTTGTTTGTTTGTTTGTTTGTTTTGGAAGTGGCTTGCAGAAGGTCCGTTGTTCCCAGGGCCTGTTATATACGTCCTTTTTGTCTGCGGATTTTAGTGCTAGCGATATTAAGACAAAGTGATATTTGTTCGTCATCTTTTGGGAATCATGACCCCATTCCGTTCTCTTCCTCATCTCCCGAAATCATGGGCAAGAGGAATACAAGCAACTGTGTCGAAATGACGCCGATGTGAGAATATTTAGGTTCTCCACAGGGACGGCCGCTCTACGTCACTGGAGTATATCACCCTGGCAACAGGCAGTGGACTTGTAACTACGTCTGGTGTCCTCTGCATGTTTGCGAATAAATAAGATTTACTTGAAAATTCCATGCAAAATAAACACGAGACACCTTGGTAAACTCTGACGCTGCCACTTCTTACCAGCAACTCTGACGAAATATCTCCTGTGTGTTATTCCATTTGGTTTCCTTCGTGTTTTGACACACCCTAATCAAACTGGAAAGATCAGTTTGGCCTCTGTGCACAGCGTGTTCACCTCAGAAACACTGATTGTCTCGGTTTTCGGTATGCCTTCCGCCTGAGGCACGCTCTGTCGGCCCGGTTAGACAATGACATGAGATTTTACGCGAATATTTAGCGTTAAAAGTTTTGATACTCATGCGGACTTCGTGAGGAAATGACATGTTTAGTGTTAGGTCTGTTTAATCTGCCGAGTTTACAGTTTTGTAAAACTGTGATTGATACCAATTAATGATGTGTTCAGAGAGATTTCCATATGATGCAGTTTCGACTTTGTCATTGTTTCAGCAGGTATGTGGAGACACACAGAGCCACATTGGGACATGTGTGTAAAATAAGACACCAGAGCTTAAAGGTTCATTCACTCAGAGATGATGTCTACTATCTGTCAGAGGAATTCTTGTTCCACCTACATGGTGATGAGTAACAAATTCTTCTTGACAAAGCGTGAACTCTTGAAGCTGTAAGTGTGTATTGTCATAAAGCGAGTTTGAGTCTTGGTTTGAGTTTTGTGACTGATGTGTGGCCCATGTGGGGCGGGGTGGGGGGTTTGTTACATAAGCCATAAAACCAGTGTGGGGTCGGGTGACTTTGAACGAGTAATTCCTCGTCTACAATTCTGCATGTTCATATTGCTCTCTGGTCATCGTGTGATCGGCAACTTAACCTTCACCCCCATTATGTCACAACTGGCTACCTGATACACACCAGTAACATCCAATACCGATCCTATACACACACACACACACACACACATTCAGCAGGCTGGACAGGCCAAGGGCTTGCTGCTCTCTCTGTGGAGACTCAGCAGAAACTTGGCCTGAACGGGCAAACATGCTGGATCTGGCCCTGTGATCATTCAAACCCACACTGTGAATGCGTTTGAGAAAGAGAACAGAGACACACCTTGCTCTAGGTGTGTCTCAATCGGCTTAATCAGCAGGTAAGGAAGGGCTGTGTGTGTGTGTGTGTGTGTGTGTGTCTTAGCTCCCAGGAGAATTTCCTGTCACGTGGCCTGGCCCGTCCCTTCCCTTTGCGTCATTGCTGTGTGTCTCAGGAGATCTTGGCCGAATCCCAGCCACAGACAGCATGTTGGTGCCCATGCTAATCCAGAATCACTAATGTGATATTTAGTCTGAGAAAAACCTATACACGCCCTCATTAAAACGGCTTTTTTCAGACTTAGCAATAATTTTGTGAAAACCTGATTGTTTACTTTGATAAAAGTTCACCAGACTGGTGTATTTTCCTGTTTGTAGTAATTGTATAAATTGTTCAAATGAGGTTCAGTAAAAACGTGTCTAAGCTCAATGAACAGTGAGAGATAGTGGCTGCTTCAGCATACACAGTTTCACCAAAATTAAAACCGTGTTTTAGGTGACGTTTAGGTCTTTAAGAATTTCACTCTTTTCATTTTAAATTGTGTTTCTTCACCAAAGTCACTGCTGGCCATCCTCAGGTCTTCCACATGTGTTCAGCTGAGATGGTATCTACGGACTGAACACAGCTAAATGCAACCAAACATACTGTTTAAAATGCACTCAGTTCGTTTGTAGGTCCTGTAGCTGAAGTCCTTAACGTTCTCAACCTCTACTGGTTTTACAAGCAGTGACTGGAAAAAATGACTCAGGCTTAATATTTTGTTAAGTCTACCTGACGATTTCAGATCACAAGTAGCTTGATGATTCACGCCAACCTGAAGTTTTTCCTCTTACACAGAGAGACTGAATGGAAAAACAAATTTCCATGTAGACTGTAGCCACTCATAAACACGTACCCGCAAACATGTATTGGAATAAAAGGAGAGCTTAGTTCAGTTCAGAATCTGCCAAGTTATTGTTATTCATTAACTGTAGTCTTTTTTCTCAGTGTTCACACAGCCTCCATTGTGTCTCTGCTACAGCCAGTGGGGATTCAAAGGTTAGAAGCCAACAGTGCTGGAATCCCACATACTGTTGTTGAGCTAAACACGACAGAGAGAGAGAGAGAGAGAGAGAGAGAGAGAGAAAACGAGAGAGTCAGTCTGGAACCCTGTGATGCACCCCTCCCCCCACCCTAAACCAGCCCCCACACCCCCCAACCCCCTTGAGGAAGGGGTTTCCACATTAGTCAGTCAGTGCCCCTCAGGAGCCTACAAACGACCTTGAGGCGCGTTGGCGAAGGACAACTCGTCTGCACTCCCGCTCAGGGTTTTGCCGAAGCTTAGGTTACTATTATGTTCAGCAAGGGATACTCACAATATCCCTCCACTGTTATGAGATAAGCTCTTACTGTTACATGGATCTTTCCAACCCACACAACTCCACTACACTCAATGGATTTACTCATTCCTCTGTGCAGCGTTTGGAAAGCTCGCATGAATGCCAGTGTATGCCAACCCACCCACTGCTTTATGATTCACGCTGCATGTGCCTTTCTTAGCGTTCTGCAAGCAGACCGTTTCAAAAATGTCCTGTTTCACAGAGTGGAAAATAAACAAGGTTTTGGAAGCCTGGGATCATTATGCACCTTTGACTCGTAATATGAGAGTGAATTTAGAGTGATCAACGTGCAGTTTAGACGCTGAGGCTGTCGCGAGGCCCTGGTGTGTGTGGTTTGCAGTGTTGACAAAAGCTTGGTTTAGACTCCTGTGGGTTTAATGAGGGTATGAGGTCTCATATTCACACTGACGTTAACACATACATGGCCCCCTGAATGAATGTGTTGATATGATGACCATATTTGAGGAGGAAATATGTGGAGACTTCCAGTTGTTCTGGTTAGGAATCCCAGTCAGCTGAGCCAGTATTATGAGAAGGACGCGCTCTACTTCCTGATCTGCCGCTGCAGTCGCAGCTTACCGACACCCCCTAGTGGCTAAAATGCTCTCTCTCTTTTTTTTTTTTTTTATAATTTAAAGTTTTCACTCTCACAGAAAGGTGGCGCCATTCCTTCAGGTCCTCTGCAGGATTCCATCAAAAAGAAAAGGAATTTTGATCGACTTCCTGGGAGTATGGCTCAGTTTTGTTTGTTTTTTTTTTCATTTTAAGAGAGCAGACATTCTTCAGTGACACATTAATTGGACGCATGAAGGGTTTTAGATTTGTTTATTGAAGAGGATGATGGTTCCTGAAACATAAATATGAACTTTAACGCCATAGGAGGACATATCAAACCAAAACTAATCACTCTGAGAAATGTCTTTTTAATCACAAGGGCTCGTTAATATGTAATGCTTTTTGTCAGAGGTTCACCTGAGTTTGCACTTGAAATGCGTAAAATATGATCATTTAATAACTAGATAAGATTATTTACAATATAGTTAACAATATCTTTGAATAATTACATTATACGGAAATGATTATATTATCTGTTATTTTATCCTTTTTTGTTGTCCAGCCCCACCCCCAAGAACAGTATTTCCAGGAATCCCCCTTTGTGATTGGCCAAGGGATTCCTGGGAAAACTGGACCCCGGGGACAAGGAAATGACTTAATGTGTACAGAAGGAAGAGAATTATTAGATGAGAAAAAAAGAGACACAAGTGTACACACACACACACACACAAACACACACACACACACACAGACACGTGCTAAACATCTAATAGCTTGCAGACGAGGTAAGCATGAAAAACAGGGTGGAAAAGATTTGAAAAAGAAAGGCCAGCCTCTTTTCTGTCTGTCATTTGGAGTAACTCTGGAGTTGTCTTTTCTGTGTAAAGAGAGAGCTGTCTGTCATTCGGACTAACTGGAGCTGTTCCGTCTGTGTGGAGAGAGTGCTGTCTGTCATTCGGACTAACTGGAGCTGTTCCGTCTGTGTGGAGAGAGTGCTGTCTGTCATTCGGACTAACTGGAGCTGTCCCGTCTGTGTGGAGAGAGTGCTGTCTGTCATTCGGACTAACTGGAGCTGTTCCGTCTGTGTGGAGAGAGTGCCCTCCTTCCCGAGCTACAGTGCTTCATCTCAGACTCCCAATTGACCAGAGATGCAGCACTGCACCTTGGGCCTGAGGACTGAGGATCTGCACCACATGACCGCAGCTCCACCCTGCAGACGTCAGGCCTACCTTCCTCAGAGGAACCACTCCCTCCATCTGCCAACGCTCAGCTTTACAGCTCCCGTTCCGGACAGTGTGGCAGCGGCTCCCAGTCCCAGGAACCATGCTGGGGTCCATGGCAACTGGCTCTCCGCCGATACCTCTGCTGGGAGAGAGTTGAGACAACTGAATGAGTGAAGTTACTGATGACACCGTGGCGTTTGTGAATTACACTTTAGAATGAACAGATAAATAGCTTCAGAAAAACGCTCCATAGTAAAACCATAAGAGGGTATGAGGACCAAACAGGGGTGGGCTGGATCAAAGGGGGGGTGGGGGGCTGGGTGTAAAACATCACATGGTCAGACAGGAAATGGCTTTGACCCCTGTCTGCCTGCATTTTTAGGAGTTGCTCCTTCCTGTCCCTGTGCCCTCAGCTCCTCACAAACATTCCTCCTCTCTGCTTTTCTCACACTCCCTAACTCCAGGCGCTCCCCTTCTCCCAGTTTGCCCCCCCCCCCCCCCCCCCCCCACACACACACACACACACACAAAAACTCCTTCATCTAACAAACAAGAAGCAGCAGCCGGCTGGCAGGCCAATCAGAATACCTCACAGCGCTCAGAGCAGCTTCTTTCACCACTCACACCGGAGACGCAATCAGGGTCAGACGGGTTGCTATGACCGCAGGTCGTGTGGCATTGGCCCGAGCTCCACAGACAGGTCTCCTTTCCTCTCCTTAACCACAGCACGGTCTCAGTGCCAGCAGCGTTTGACCCAGGCAAAACCTCGGAGCTGCAGGACTCCGATTCCGCTGAGCAAACAAACACCACACTCGCCTGCGCTCCACACGCACTGCAATTCCCTGCTCCGGTTACAGCGCCAGGCTCCAGCTCAGCCCCGGCCAGGGATCTCCCAGCGGAACGCTGCCTCTTCAAACCAGACGCAAACATGCACAGACAGCTCTCACAGCTCACACATGCCATAGCCTCAGTCAGAACCACCAATGAGGAAGAACAAGGAGATAACTTGTCCCCCTCTCCTGGAGTGCTGTGAGTGCGTGAGTGGCTGAGGGGCAGGATGTGTGTGTGTGTGTGTGTGCATGTGTGTGTTTCCGTGTGTGTGTTGTTTGAGTGGGGATAATGCATCCCTGAGTTGAAAGAGAAGAGTGGGTCTCCCTCCCGCTGATGTGCCCCTGAGTCAGTGAGCTCAGCCTACCGCAGAATGCAGGGCTCCGCCCTCTAATACTCAACCACTTCCTCTAAGTCTTTAACCAGCTAAACCCAGCTTACTCCACACAGACACTGGGTCCAACAGCACATCCTGCTCTGTCTGACACTACAAGAAGAACAAACTCACACTGAATTACTATATAACAGACTTCATAACTGTGTTTGCCAGGTACTGTCTGATTTAACAGGGCGGTAACTTGCAGTTTTGAGATGAGAATGAAAAGTCAGTTTTACACACACACACACACACAAAAAAAGTATTCTCTGACCCAAACAACACATCTTTACTCCAGTACTGCTATAACATGCCTGGGTCAAGGCCCTCATAATTAGCACAGATGTTACATCTGACCTTCAGATACACTGTATTAGACTGAAGATGATTTGACCTATTGAAAAACGAGGACACTTGTTTGAATGACCCTGGGGAGTCCAAGCATTTGATATCTGTTAACTCCGCAAAAAAAAACATCTCACCCAGGCAGCTCTATCATTCACACACTCTGTGGTGTGTAAAAAAAAAAAAGCTAATTACTGCCTTGCAGTACACACATGCTGATGTCATACGCCCCAAATTTGGATGCTAATAATTATCTGTCGTCGCGTTATAATAATTATTTTTTCCTAAATAGCAGGGCGTGGTGGAGAGGAATGTCTCGGAGCAGATTCCGTCTGCCGTCTGCCGTCTGTAGAAGGCGGTTTCCCCGCGGCCCTGTGCAGCTGACCGCGGCTGGTTTCAGCTCATTCATTAACTCCAGTCGTTAATTCCGAGCCCAGCAGCCTGGGGCTGGAGCTTAAGGCCCATCAGAGTGTGTGCTGATAAGGCCGCAGGAGACCTCATTCAGATAGCAGGTCTAATTTAAACCCTGCACACTCACACCCTCACTCGGGACAACACACGCTCAGGCCGCAGAGAGAGGTAACGTGACAGAGCATCCACTCGGACAGTCTATATGTTAAAAGCACTTCACCTGGAAGGACTGTGTGATGATCCAAATCTCTCAACTCTAAGTCTAAATATCTCTATATGTGTGAGAGAGAGAGAGAGAGAGAGAGGGAGAGGGAGAGAGAGAATGGAACTGTTCTCTACTTGGGCGATATGCTTTACTGTGGGAATACAGGTCTGAAT